>NC_139057.1:11911421-12169595 GCF_965140915.1 Aythya marila
TACCTAAGCCACTGTGCCTAATGAGATCAAGGGGACACTCGAATGAACAAGTCCCATGTTGAAGTGCTGGGGTTTGTATGAGGACCTGAGGGAGGACAGCACTGGGGTTCACCTCAGTGGAGCCCCGGTGGTTGGGGTTATTGAGCCGAAGCACCAGCCTCTTCCTTGCAAGTTGGCCGAGAACAGGTGATGGTGAAAAGTATCTTAGCGATGCTCTTTGGCATTATTATTTCTGACTTCAGCATATTGCACAAGTCATGGATCCCAGCTCACGTTCCTTTATTGTTAGAGAAGTTTGCACAGAACTCTGCGTTTCCTCCTTCAGCTGGTCATAATAATCTGTTTTTTTCCTGTTCAGCACTAAGCACAGCAACAAATCAGAGCAGATGTGGCTCGATGAAACCATCCCGCAGCTCAGGATGAGAGAGGTGGTTACAAACAGCTTTGAATATGTGCGTGCTTGTGTGTCTGTGTACAATATAGCTGAACAAACCTTCGCTGCTGTTGGCGCAGCAGAACAGATGACTTGGAAAAGGCTCTTGAGTAAGTTATAAATTGTTTCCTGTCACCGTGCCGCCGTCTTGTTCTGTTGCTCCACTCTTTCCTATTGCATTTGTTTCCTTCCTCCTTCCCTTTCCCTATATTAAAGCAAAGCTGAAAGTGCCTGTGCTGGAGGCGCCTGTGCTTATGCCTTGCTCACTGTATTGTTATTAAATCCCCCCAGGTGCGGGCTGCCCAGCTCTCCAAGTAAACCAGAGCCCATTGCTGAGCTGCTGATTTTCTGCTGGTCGGATAAAGATGCTGTCTGAAGCAGTTTTTTCTTATCGGTTTATCTTTTATTTCCCACATGTACACTTGCTGGCATAACATGTCCTGCTGAGTATTAAGCCTGACAGTGCTGGTGGACCTACCTGCACTGCCATAGCTGATGTTTTGTTCCAAGTCCCGTGTCATCCAAAAATCTGCCCAGCTTGTCATTCTGAGGTCCCCATGGAAAGCTGGAGGTGTGTGGTTGTGCCACAAAGTCCTGGCTGTCCTCTGGAGTGTCTGAGGTCCTTGATCCACATTTGGTGTCCGCATAAGGACAGGCCTCCTGCATTTTGAAGGACTGGCAGTAGAACTGATGAAGCTGAGAAGGTTGTGCTTTGGGCTTAATAAAGGAGGAATAGGGTTATGCTTTTCTTTCTTTTCATTTGCAAAGTCCACTGAGTCCATTTTGTCCTTGGACCATGCAGGAGATGAATGGAAAATTAACATGCAGAATGCTCATCAGGGAAAACAAAACAAACAGTTTTGAAGGCAGAAAAAAAAATTTACTTATGAATGGGAAAAGTGCGTTCAATAAGGGATTATGAAATATGATGACAGTATTTGAATTGGTAAAGTGTACAGGAAACAATTTTTTTCTTGCAGGAAATTGTGTGACAATCCGGATGCTTTTGCTAACCAGTCAATTATTTTTGCTTACTTGAGCAAGTTAATATTTTTCTGCGATCTTTTTAAAACAGTTTGTCTAACTGTAAGTACTTTTAGTTGAACTTTAAATATACCGTTCTGTCCTTTTTTAAATCAAGAAATCTTATGTAAGTGATTCTTCTGATCACTTTCCATTTAATAGATGTGCATTTTTCAAAGGGACGTTTGCATTAAACTTCTACTGGTGGCCAAGAAAAATGACTGGGTTAAGTCCTGCTTGTGTTGGTTACCCTGTCAATGGAGTAAATGGAGAAGCAGTTTTGTAGGTGACAGGATGAGATGGTGAAGAAAGTGTGAGATACAAGTCCCTTATACTGTTTAGATGTTGCTGTTATTTTCAGAGTTTGGGGATTTCACCATGACTTGTTCTGGATTTGACCCTCCCCAAAGTCTGGAAGCTGCTTGCAGTCTGGCCGGGGCTTATCTCTGCAGGAGGCGAGCAGAAGCGCTCTGTGCTGCTGCCATGCCTCTTGAATGTGAGCGCAGGGCTCTCTTGTTCAGTGCCTTGGAAAATAACTGATGACAAAAGAGATTTGGAGTTTGGATAAGATAAAAATTAAATTGAATATTTGTCCTGAAACAACAATGATCTTGAACTTTTCAGGAGATTTGAAAAATTATGCTTGTTTCTGAGATAGATTTCCAGTTTTCTTCATCTTTTCTTTCTCTTCTGTCACGGCAAAACACCACAGGAGGAAAAAACACCACATGTGGCTCAAAGACTTTGGACATTTTTATAATTTGTGAAGGAAGAGATGGCTCCTCAAGGCTGCTAATTTCCAAGATGGACCCAAGCTGAAAAGTTTGTACTGTCCCAGCCTGTAAAGACATTGAAGTGTGTGTTCAGTTTTAAGTCCGTGATTCCATTTACCTGACTGAGCAAAGTCCGTATAATTAACCACATGCAAGTGCACCCCTGAATAGGAATTGCATGCTTCAGTTCCAGGTCTGTATCTTTGAGCCTTCTTGCTTGAGTGAGTTGGAGTTTATTCCTCTTGGACCAAGGCCTGCTGCCTTCCTCCTTGGGGATGATTCCCATAATTCCTGTATAATTAGATTAGCTCCGACTAGACCTACCTACAACAGGCAGAGTAAATTGTTTCTAACCTTCCCAGATCCTATAGAAAATGATGCCTGTGGTCCTGCCACATGGGAGCTTGTACTCTGAGAGATCACAGTGACAGAAAACAGCCTTTTTAATCACAGAACCACAGTACAGTTTGGTTGGAAAGGAACTTAAAGATCATATAATTCCAACCCCTCTGCCATTGTCAGGGACACCATCCAGGAGACAAGGATGCTCAAAGCCCTGACCAACCTGGCATTGAACACCTCCAGGAGTGGGGCATCCACAGCTTCTCTGGGCAGCCTGTGCCAGTGCCACCACCCTCAGAGTAAAAAATGTCTAATGTCTAAACTAAATTGCCCCCTTCTAATTTAAAAGCCATAAAAGCCATTACTCCCCGTCCTGTCACTGCACTCCCTGACAAAGAGTCCCTCCCCAGCTTTCCTGCAGGCTCCCTTTAGGCTTTGGAAAGCCACTGTAAGGTCTCCCTGGAGCCTTCTCTTCTCCAGGCTGAACAATCCTAACTCCCTCAGCCTGCCTTCACGGGAGAAAATGAAAGAGTTGTCATTTTTAAAATGATGAGTTGTATATCAGTAATAGCAGATCCGGTGAAGCTTAAGAAAAGAGGTTGCATTAAATGAAAAGGGGTCCCCGTGTGTACCTGTATCCCCTGGGGCTCAGCCTGGTGGGCTTTGCATGGAGCCAAGGTGATGGGCTTCAGAGGATGCTTTGCAACCTGGCACGTGTTGCCCCAGATCTCCTGGTTTTGCAGGGAGCCTTAGGAATTCAAAGTTGTTTTATTTTCATTTTATTGTCTGAATCCACTAAACCGAAGGCCAGAAAGCAAGAGGTTGGGGTAGAGACTGAAATAGAATGTTCTTCATTGCCTCTTGGTATTTATTTAGAAGAAATGGGAAGGAATGATGCATTTTATGACAAACCTGTTAATGAATATACCCGGTAGGCAAAAAGCGCGAGCAGGATGAGGAGATTGCCAACACACCAGAGTCATAAATGTTTGTAAGCAATTCAAAGTTACCATGTGATAGAATTAGGTGAGAACCTAATCAAGCACTGAATCAGGGTCTAAAAACCGAGGGTATCAGTTGCAACAAACTACCTAGTAATCAGCTACAGGTAAATGCATCTTGCTTGGGTTGTATTTCTAGTTAGTACACAGTGCGAAAATTAAAGAATTGCCATGTTTGGGGCAAATAAAACATTATGCTTTCATGCAAGTGACTGTCCTTATTTAATGTCTTGCTTTGTATTTAGGGTAGCTGCAGAGACGCATCCTATACGTGCTCAGTAGAGCCGGCTGAATTATATGTTTAGAATAATTCATCGGATAAATTCACGTCCATGAATAATCTGCATTCAGAGCACGACCTTTACCAAGCTGTGCATTTTCCAGGGCTCCAAGCTTTCAGCTGATGCTGAATGGAGACAGAAGCAGCACAGAGAAACTTTCTCCCATCTCCACTGTTTCAGGAGCAGGACAGGGGAGCCTCAGCCACAGGGGATGTTCCAAAAAGGAAAGAAGGTTTTTATGAACATTTGAGTACTGGGAGAGGTTGGAGGTGAGCGAGCTGCTCCCAGAGCCTTCTCCCAGCCTCTCAGTCTTCTCTTCTCCAGGCTGAACAGACCCAGGTCTCTCAGCCTTTCTTCATAGTGAAGATGCTCCAGGCCCCGTATCATCTTTGTGGCCCTCCGCTGGAGTCTTCCCAGGAGATCCCTGTCTTTCTTGTACCGGGGAGCCCAGAATTGGACACAGTACTCCAGGTGAGGCCTGACCAGGGCAGAGTAGAGGGGGAGGATCACCTCCCTCGACCTGCTGGCCATGCTCCTTTTAATGCATGTCAGGATCCCATTGGCCTTCTTGGCCACAAGGGCTGGCTCATGGTCAACCTGTTGTCCACCAGGACCCCCAGGTCCTTCTCCTCAGAGCTCCTCTCCAGCAGATCATCCCCCAGCCCGTACTGATACTTCGGGTTGTTCCTTCCCAGGTGCAGGACTCTATACTTGCTCTTATTAAATCTCATTTGGTTTCTTCCTGCCCATCTCTCCAGCCGGTCCAGGTCCCACTGAATGGCAGCACAGCCTTCTGGCATGTCAGCCACTCCTCCCAGCTTTGTGTCATCGGCGTACTTGCTGAGGGCAGATGCTATTCCCTCATCAAGGTCGTTGATGAAGATGTTGAACAAGACTGGACCCAGCACCGACCCCTGGGGAACACCGCTAGTCACAGGCCTCCAGCCAGACTCTGCTCTGCCGATCACCACCCTCTGAGCTCATCCAGTCAATCAGTTCTCAACCCACCTTGCCATCCACTCATCTATCCCACACTTTCTCAGCTTTGCTAGTAGGATATCATGGGAGACAATATCGAAAGCCTTGCTAAAGTCAAGGTAGATGACATCCACCGCTCTCCCCCCATCTACCCAGCTGGTGTTGCCATCATAGGAGGCAACAAGGTTGGTCGAGCATAACTTCCCCTTGGTGAATCCATGCTGACTACTCCTCATAACCTTCTTCTCTTCCAATTGCTTGGAGACGGCATCCAGAACAAGCTGCTCCAATCCCTTTCCAGGGACAGAAGTGAGACTGACTGGCCTGTAGTTTCCCAGATCCTCCTTCCTGCCCTTCTTGAAGACTGGAATGACATTGGCTATCCTCCAGTCTTCAGGCACCTCACTCGTTCTCCAGGACCTTTCAAAGATGATAGAGAGCGGTTCGGCGATCACATCTGCCAGCTTCCCTAGCACATGCGGATGCATCCCATCGGGACCCATAGATCTGTGTGCGTTGAGCCCACTCAGGTGCTCCCGAACCACTCCCACGTCCACCGGGGGGGAGCCCTCCATTTCCCAGACCCTTTGTCCTATTGCCAGGGGCGAGGAGTCCTGGGGGAGCAAGACTGAAGCAAAGAAAGCATTCAGTTTCTCTGCCTTCTCAGCGTCTCCTGTGACCAGGACACCCCCCCTCATTCAGCAAGGGACTCACATTATCCCTAGTCTTTCTCTTGCTGTTTACATACTTGAAAAAACCCTTCTTATTATCCTTTATCTCTTTTGCAAGCCTCATCTCTAGGTGGGCTTTAGCCTTCCTCGTTGTGTCCCTGCAGGCCCTGACAACACATCTATACTCCTCCCAAGAGAATGGGCCCTTTTTCCACATTTCATAGACCTTCCTCTTCCTTTTGATCTTATTGATGAGCCCCTTGCTCATCCACGTGGGTTTCCTGCCCCCCTTTCCCGATTTTGTATTCTTCGGGATGCACCGATCCTGAGCATGGAAGAAGTGCTACTTAAATGTAGCCCAGCTCTCACAAGCACCCTTGCCTTCTAGCAGCCTATCCCATGAGATACTCCCAAGCAGGTCCCAGAAGAGGTCGAAGTTGGCTCTTTGAAAGTCCAGGGTAGCAATCCTGCTTTTAGCCTTACTTCCTTTGCCTAGTTCCATCTGGAACTCCACCATCTCATGGTCGCTGCATCCCAAGCTGCCCCCAACCTTCACATCCCTAACAAGGCCATCCCTGTTGGTAAGAACAAGGTCCAGGAGCACCCCCCGCCTCGTCGGCTCCTCCACCAACTGCATCAGAAAATTGTCCACAACGCATTGTAGGAACCATTTGGACTGCTCGTGCCTGGCTGAGATGCTTACCCAGCAGAAGTCTGGGTAATTGCAGTCCCCCATGAGGACCAGCACTCGTGATCATGAGGCTCCTAGCAGCTGCTCGTAGAAGGCCCCACCGACTTCCTCCTCCTGATCTGGAGACCTGCAGTAGACCCCCACCACCATGTCTCCCATACCAGCCCACCACCCCTTAATTCTTACCCACCAACTCTCCACTTGTCCTTCACCCCAGTTGATGGTGCTGGAGTTGTTAACTTTTGTCTCATGGTTGCTGGACACTGGAAAATGAGGCAGTGCACTCCATCCAGCTGATGTGCATCCACATATGTTCATTCATCAAAACAGCTGGCTGCTTACCCCAGCGCTAACCTGACAGGAGAAACCCTACAGAAGGAGCTCATCACTGATGGCAGCTCTCGCTGTGTGAGCTGAACTCATTTTGCACACCTTAGTGCGCTACAGAGAAGAGGATAAAATTAAAATAGTGTCAGGCACCATGGGCAGAACTTAGAGGAATGCAGATGAGAGCTACAAGAGGTTGTAAGCCTTGGTAGGTTTTACTCCTCAGGCCAAAAATGAATAGGAAGTAAAATAGTTAGAAAGCAATGGGGCTGCACTGTGTCAGGAACAAGAACTGCAGATTTCCATTTAGCAAATATTGGTAAATGCCCTTGACCACAATTAGCAAGGCAGGTACATCACCTTGCTGATATGCGTTTAAATTACTCTGTGTTAGAAATTAAATAACAGAACAGCTTGCATGATGTTCCTATAATAGTCAGCTGTGGATGGCCCATGTTGTGCTTGGACCTTTGCTTAATATTAAGTAAGTTTGGTGATAGTGATTTTTAAAGTGAACTTCCACATTTTTAGTATTTTAGTATCACTTGTTTTCAGTGGTTTCACAGAGTTTTGTACTGCTGTCACATAGAAATGTCAATACTGCAATGTTTTTCTGCTACTTGTTTTTAAGATTGTCTGTAAGATTTTGTGTAGCTCACTGCTGTGGGAGTGGGGTTCCTTTGTGGCATGTTCCTCAAGTCCTCCGGCTCATCTGGGTGAGGGACAACTTCAAAGGAGTTGTTGTATTATTCGGCAGGGGCCACAGTTCGTTCAGCTCAGGGAGGGTACTTTAAAGGTTTGATAAAGCTTGTCCTGGTGGAGCCGTTCCTGCAAGATGAGCAGGAAGACTCAGTATTAGGATTGGCTTACATGTGGGGTGTAGTCCTGACTTTGCTGTTCCCCCTCTGGATAAAAGCAGTGCCTCAGTTTCCCTGTCTGTAAAATGGGGGAGCAGTAATTATCTCTCACCGTAACAATTTCCAGAGTGGATGAGAAGCTCAAAGCAAAAGAAGTCGCTCTGTAGGAAATCTATGTGAAGCAAAATTGAAATGGATACAGTGCACACTGTATACAGCAAGGTTTATTTGATATTTCAGCTTGTTTGTTCTTTCATTAGGCAATTGAACAATAGCCAAAGAATGGAGAAGATCATATATTTTTTTACGGGATATTAATATTCCTGTGGCTTTGAAGCCAATTAACTAGCAGCAGGTTTGTGGCGAAGAGTGGAACCGCTCTGGATTCTTCCTGGTGGGGCTTTTATGACTGCTACAAAACCATGACTGAATGAGGCTTTCATTATTTCATTTATTTTTGAATTTATTTTAGGTTGCTGAAGAATTAATGTGAATAATTTTCCTGTTTTACCATCTGCTTTAGACTCCATCTCAAAGGGTTCCCAATGAGCGTGGCACGTAAAACCATTTAAAAATGATCCTCTCCATATTTCCTGCACTCAGCAGTCTGCTAATGTGGCCAATAGATCTAGGTGATGGGGCTGCATGATTTAGAGAGGATCATTAGGGTTATGATGAGCTGTGCAACTGTCTTGTTTATTCACAGTTAGCAATTTCATTGCAGTGCCCCTTGTTTCATGAAGAGTTTTGCATTTAACCATTTACAGAGCAGTGCCAGAAACATGCAGCTGGTGACTCTTCCACCCTGGGCTCAGGAGGGTGAGTTGCTCCACTGCTTTCCATTTTATTTCACTTGTGCTTTGGGCTGGAAACATTGAGGAGCTCTGGTGAGCTCCCAGTAAGTGATGAGAGGGTAAATGCACGTCTCTTGCTGGCTTACAAAGGGTTGCTTGCAAGCAGTTGACGTCCTGGCTGTCCAGTCTCTGTCTCCATGTATTTCCCACCCTTCTGGTCTCTTGGGTCTGAGGGTTTTCCTTTCAGTCTTTGCCTTGATCTGTGCCAAAGCCTCTATTAGATGTCTGTCTACTGGGGCAGATGCTCACTGTCTCTGCAAGGAGAAAGAGGAGAGGAAAGCCAATGTATTTAACCTATCTGTCGAACAAAATTATTCATGGCAGGCAAGTGGCTGAGCAGTGTTTTGCAAATTCCCATGAATAATCCATCGATTGGTCAGCACTGGCGTGGGAGTGCTACACCAGCTGTAGGATGATTCACAGACCCAAAAGAAAAAACATACATATCTTAATTTCCTTCATTTCCCATAAGTGATAGGAGTGGAGGGATCTGTGTGACCGTGCCCTTGGTGATGTGTGTAGATCGATGCGTTCCTACAGGGATGGCTTGATCATAAGAAGGTGACGTGGCTGTGGGGCTGCACCTAACTCATCCCCTGGCGTCATAGGAGCAGGAGGAGATGAATGTGCTGCCCGCCTCGGCTCTTCCCCCCTCGGCTCTTCCCCCCTGTTCTGTTTGTGGTTCACAAGATAGATGGACGGCCATGTACACAAATATTAGTGGATTTCTCCCTGAAGAATGATGTCACAGCAGGTTTTTTATATTCAGGGTAAAATATTATAATGGCACCATTTCCTTCCTTCAAGCAAGAAAATAGTTGAGCAGACCTATTCTTATGAAAAGACTGTGAGTCTATTACTTTGCTGGGAATTGGATTTTATTTTATTTTTTCTTGAAAGAGGCTGCTTTCCTCACCTAAAAAATATCATATTTTGGCTGGCATACAATTTTTACCATGTTTTGTAATACAATGCAAAAAAGACTGAATATTTTCACTTTTGATTATATAGACAGAAAGTCTTAGCTTATATTTTGGATTACTGGCATCACATAAATTAAAAACCAAAATAAATGAAACAAACAAAAAAACAAAAAACCCCATCCAGCTTTCAATTTTTATAAACTTTTGTATTTACTTGCCCTTTCCTTGGGGCACCTATATCAGCCTTTTACTCACCCCGGCAATCCACGTGCTAACAAAGGTGCTTGAAAATGGCCCTGTCCGTCCCCTAGACACACACCTACCACTTGTGGTTTGCAAACCACACTTTGTGTACAGGTTCCTTAATGCTAACATAAACCTGCTGCAAAAGCCTTGACGCAAAGCCTGCAAGTCAAAGAGAGTCCAAACATTGACCTGTTGGACTTTGGTTTGGGTTCTTAACCTATAGAGGCAAAAGAGGCCAAGACTGATCAGGAGGCTGCGGTGGCCGGCGGGTGGGTGGATGTGGCTGCAACACGGGGACATTGGAGTGTGGCCTTTCATTTCACATTAGGATTCTTCTCGTATTTGTTAGATAGAACAATATTAACCTTTTGAATTTATTTAGAAACTCATTAGTGCTTCTTCTATAGTCCATTCTTTTCCTGATTAGCTCTCCTCATTACAATTCAAATTTCTTTCTGCTACATTTACCACATTGTCCTGCTTTCTCTCATCTCTATTGTTGCTCAGCTTAATTTATTAAAGCGATGAAAAAAGGCAGGGGGGGATCGGTTGACATAGCAGCATCCCTTGGTGCTCCAGGAGGAAAAGAGGAGACAAATCCCCCACATGCTCACCGTGCTCGGGCTGGGGAGCGCCTGGGCATCATCCCTGTGCCTGCATGGTCCTGTGATCTCATTTCAGTTTTGTTCTCATTTCAGTCGTGTTCTCATTTCAGTCTCTCCCCAGTTTAAGAGGTTTTAAATAGAATTCACTCTGAAAGTTTGGTGTCCTCATCACAGCCTGGAAACATACGCATTTAATGCCCCACTTCTGGCATCCTGTTTTTAAGGTCATTTGGAAACCAACTTGCATACCTTTAGTAGCATTTCTTCTGTGCTTTATTTATTTATTTATTTATTTATTTTCCCCTCAGTATCACGATGCAAGTCTGGGAACTGCTGTTATTGCTCTTGAGTTTGCATATCTCCAGTGAAACGTGAATTGGTATTTCTGGTCTGTTGTAAGACACCTAAGCTGTTCTACGTTTTGGGGAAAGATGGTGCAGGGATGCTAAGCTTCAGATGTACATTTAGAAATTTTCTGCCCTGCTTTGCAACGTATTTTCTGTTAGGATCAGGAATTTTTGCTCTTGCTTTTTCTGTTAGCATAATGTTTGTTTCTCAAGAGTGATGCTGCTGTATCCCATGTGCTCGTGATTAAAGATGCATATGCTTTTGACAAGAGATGATTAAATGCAGCCAGATGACTGTAACTGTCCTGGTCCTTGTGGTTTTCTGATTATTGGTGTATTTGAACATCTCACAAGTGTGAATGAATGTGTTTTTACAGCTAGCATAAAACAGGGAAGTTCCAAAGAATTTTGTTTGAGGCATGAGGGGATTAAGTCACTCAGCAAAGGTTATAGAGAGAGGTTTTGGCAGAGCTACAAAGGGAATTTAAATTTCTAAATTTCTAGTCCAATGCCTTAATCATAAAATCATCTTTTCTCTGAATTCTTTTCTGTCTGTTGTAATTATAGTTTTGGCTGGTTTTATGTCCTTTATAAAAACCTGTCTTTCACACATCTTTTGAAACTAAAAAAAATAAGAAGATAAAACAATCATAATTTTCCAAGTGTATAATTTTGGACTCCAGCAGAGGCCTAAAACAAGTAAGGTAATTATTCCACTCAGCTCAGCACCGTTTGGAGAATTAGGCTATTTTGCGAATAGTGGTTTTAAAATAAGACACATGAACTGGAAAAAGTTCAGTGAGCAACACGTACAATAAATGCTTGCAAATATCAGCTGAAAGAGGAAAGATGCTGTCCGAAAGCCTTTGGCGTGAAGGTGATTGGAAGAAGATGAAAAGACTGATCATAATGGGGGAAGTTCAGAAAAATAAAAAATATAGAGAGAAAAAAAAAAAAAAAAAGAAAGATTTGATGATTTCCTTTAGGATATGGGGAAAATGCCAGGGCACACTATCTGGGCTGCTCTCATCCCCAGTGCAAGCTAAAGAAAAAGACTTTCCCCAAGGATGAATTTGGCTCCTGGGCAATTGCAGGAGGTCGGGCAGGGGAAGCTGCCAAGAGGCGGTGGGGCCAGCATCGGTGGAGTTGTTAAAGTCTAGACTAGATGTGCGTTTGTTAGTGATGGTTAATTAACTTGTTCCTGGCAATCAGCCACCAGGGCAGGAGGTGGACTTGATTTGCAAGTCGTGATTGCCAGGAAAGTCACCCATAATTGCCTGAGAACTTGTGGCTTTCTGCTTTTCACCTCTGTCTTGTGTTCCCCTGTAAATCTTTGTGTAATTTTTTTTCTCTCTCCACAGGTTCTTCACCTCTTATAACACCATTTTTATGCTTATTACTATTGATGCAATTGAACCTCTGCCACAGTCTGATTTTGGATGCCTGTGTCCATGAAGACTGGAGAACATCAGGTAGTCATAGAGCAGAACCAGAATTACCTATGGCTGCAGAGGGGACGTGGGACGTGGTGGCTGAGGAGAGCACAGTGTGCTTGTACGCAGGGCAGCTTTACAGTATTTTTTTCTAAGTAGTTTCCAGGCTCTAACAGCCCCACTGGACCAGTTTCTATCCCCGTTCCTTAGGCAATCCTTCACTTTGGTTCCACATCCACTTTTTATTCTGCAATATCTGAACACCCCCGGTGTACATTCAGTAGCACCACTGCCACGCTGCTCAGTGCCTGGGGACAACACAGGGGCTGCCCACCAGGGCCAGAGCTGCTGGAGGATCCCACAGCAGCATCCTGTCCTTGGCTGCTCATCAAACTGCTCCTTGGATGGAGCACAAGGAAGAACGCAGGCTTGGAGCCCCCACATAGGTGGGAAAACACTGAAAATAATTCCTGTTTAAATGGAGGCATAGGGGTGCATGTAACAAGGTAGACTGGGCAATGCACATGTAATGTGGAGCCAGAATCTAAAGACCAGGAGGAAAGGAAGTTTCTTTCTTTTATTCTTCTTTGTGTTCCTGGAGGCAGGACTCTGATGGAAGTTGTCACACGGCAAGTTTCTGCTCAGCAAATGTTGGACTGTTGTTTACTTTTAAGCAAAGCAAATCAGGAAAGGAGAGGAAAAGCAATAATGTTAATTGACTTTTATTACTTCTTGTATATAGAAATTAAAGGCAAGGTTAAGAAAGCCTGAATCCCTCTTTGGCTCCTTCTATAGCATCAGGTTTACCTCTGAAAGGAAAGAAATCTTGGATTATGATCCTCACTGAGGCACGGGCATGGAGAAATCCCAGGGGGCTTAATGCTGGGATATTGCAGTGGGAGAGGTTGCTGGGTCCATGGTGAAGTTGTTGGGTCTGGAGTGCTTTAGGGGAGGCTGTTGCATTTTAATGGGGGACAGTCTCTGCCAAAAGAGAGTGGTGTAAAATCTGTGAGACAGCAGCAGTTGCAGATGTAGGAAGAGATTTTGGGGAGTGGGTTGTTGCTGAACCGGAGAGGAATAAAAGCAGGAGAATGACATTAGCATATAATTTCTGGCAGTTGTTACAGCGCATAATAACTTCAATTTAAAAGCTTCTCATTTCCTTCACTTTGTGCCTTATTAAGTCTCCAACCTATATTTAATGGTGGGAATATCACTTTTGCTTCCCTAATTCTATGCATGCAATTGATCTCTGTAACCTGCTAGATCTCTATTTGGATTTCTGAAGTATAGGAGGGCTCTCACTCTGTGTCTCAAGAGGTACAAAATTATAACTCAGCCCTCTTATATGGTGCATGTGATTCTTTGGTCCTTTGCTTTCTTGTGGTAGGAGCAGAGTAATGGAAGAGTGGTTTTGTTGCATCTCAGATATTTGTCATGTTTCCAGGGGCGTTTCCAGCATGGCAGAATTCCCCTATATGTAAAGTATAAATTTCATATTTAAAAAATAAAATAAAACCCCACATTTAATTATTTTATGAAACAAACTGTTTTCATAAAAATGAAGCTTGTGAAAATGCATAATTTGGTAAGTTTTCTTTGAATCCATAGGCTACTCACATTTCTACCCTTGCTGAATAAGTCAGTGCCAACTGCTGCTTTCATTTTCCTGTCTGTAGTTGTGCTGTAGATCTCTTCCACGATATATTTTTTCTGATGTGACTCACCCAGCTTCCTATGGGAAAGTGCAGCTTATTCAAACTATTCTAAATCTATTTATCCAGGCAAATATTTGGACATCTAAAACAGCAGTAAAGTGCTCAGAAGCCTATCAGGGCAGGAGAGCACACAAAATCTGTGAAATTTTAAGTCGCTCCCTAGTGTGCTTTATCTGGAGGTATTAATTGGCAAAGAGCAGTGTAGAAATTTTGATTCATACGCTCACACATGCCCATGCAGTGAGTGAAAGCTGTGTTTATGTTTGAGCTCCATTTTCCCAGCAATAAATTTAGCCTTACTGCACTGTCAGATGCTTCACCACCATGAAGGGGCTTTGACATTAGGTAGCTGCATGGAGGCCTCTCCTGTGTCACTAGTTCAGTCTCTGAAAGCCATGAGTTGTCGTGAGCTGATGGCTCTCTAACGGAGTCCTCAAAACCAGCTCATAGCACAGTCAAACTCTTCAAGTTATGTTTTATCCAGAATAAATTTGGTCAAACAATCCAGTTTAAATTTTGTTCGGTTTCAACAGGTCTTGACAATTACATGCTCTCATCACGGAAGAGAGCTCAGGAGAAGATCCTCCTGTCTCCCAAGCAAGACTGACCTCTAGCTTCTGGAGACTCGCACTCTAAACCATTGTCAGAGGCTACTGGAGCCCAAACAGGGTGATGGGAGGTATAAATGGCCATGTAAGTGGCTAGGAATTTGACAAGATTTCCTTGCTGGTAGGGCTACAGATGTGAAGACTGGGCTTTGTTCTCCTGTTTTGGTTTTAAACTTCTGGCTGCCTGAATTCAAGTATTTCTTAATGATTCTGTAATGAAGTCAGAGGTCTGAATTCATATGTTGGTTTTTTTTTTTTTTATTTGCATTTTTACTACAGTTAGTCTCATTTCCTTGTTGCTAAAGGCCATTAGTGAGGAGTTGGATGGCTTGTCTAGGTTTCTGCTTTTTGTAATTTTCCAAAGCTCTATACATAATAAATCAGGCACACATTTTTGGTTCTGCAATTAACTAATCCACAATGCAACAGGAACAGTAGAATTGATTGAATATGTCAAGATTTAAGCCTCAAGAAAAAAAAGAAAAACCACGAAAAATAAACCTATTTGTGGCGATGCTTCTCAAAATGGTCCTCATTCTTACACGGATCTAGCCATAAAATTAGGACAAGTAAAGGATTTTGCCACTACATCACCCTCCAGCCAGTACTAACCTGTGCTTGAAATGAACTTCTGATGTGAAACATTCATCTCTGCAGCACACATGGTTTCACCTTTCCATTCATCTCACCTACAGCTGACAACTCACCTTGCTTCCATTAAGGTAAGATGCAGTCCAGCAGCAAAACTATCAGACCCGTTGTCTACTGTGGGTATCTTGACTTGCTAGTTATCGTTCTTCCATGGCAAGACCCTGTAATTTTGCCTTTGTGAAGACCCCTCAATCTCATTGCTTTGCCTTCCTTCCTCGAGTAAGGAAGATTGAAGCAAAGGATGATTGAAGAGCCTTTCTCAGAAACATCTCTGAATCTGCTGACTGGCAGTGAGCTGGGATATTTAGTCAAATGTGCATTAAGCTGCATTTCATAAAGAAACTGAGCTCAGTCTGGCCTCTTTTCTTAAATAAGAATATGAAAGCTGCATAATGGGCTCTGATGGCACTGCACCCTGATAATAAAGCAGAATACCAGGCTCCCTCTATACCAGTAAGTGCTCCTAGCTCAGAAGCTGCTAAACTAGAAACTATTTACTTAACACTATTTTTGGCATTTGTATGGTTAAAATACTGTCCTTCCTTGTGATATTTTACCCCATGACCCCCACCTTTATTTCTCTCTTTCTTTTTTTTTTTTTTTCTTTTTTCCCTTTAATGTACAGAAAGCCCTGGGTCATTTCTGGGTGTAGCTCCTGTTCTGAGATACTTCTGCCCCTTGCTGGCATGCTCAAACCCGAATTCCTTCTGCAGCTCAGCCTCAGCTAGCTTTTGCAGTTCTGCTTTGGAAAATTGTGCCACAGAGACACTCTGCTCACACCCTCAAATGTGTAAAAGTCCTAAAAATCAGCCCTTGCAGAAGGGTGAACCTGCAGGGAAAGAGCAAGAAATTTCACATCAGCCTCCACATTCTTTTTATGCAGGAGTATGTCAGGGGACACTGCCTGTCACAAAAAGCACGTGAACTTCTCCAAGAGAGAAGTTACCCCAAGGGCTGGGTGCTGGAGGGAGCTCCTGCAGTGCTCCTGCACAGTGGCCATGAGATTTTGAGTTTTCCTTACAGAGGGGCAACCTAACAAAATTCATACGGACAAAACTCATAATACAGTTTGACTCACTAACCTGCTATTTTCATGCAACATCCTTCCTCCTAAAGAAGACAAGTCATACAGCAGATGGAGTCCTCTTTTCTTCTGAAAGGGAAGAGCACTGGCAGTTCTGCTCTTTGTAATGGTTTCCCAGCTCCCATGTACACCTGCAAAGCATTGCCTGCAGCAGAACTTTAGAGACCATTAAAAGAACATTTTTTGCAACAATGAAAAATTTTATATGTATTTGGTGAATGTGAGAATATTAACTGAATGAGATATTAATTGTCAGTAAAAGAGCAAATGTGACTTAAAAAGTACGTAAAGGTGTTGGAACTTACAAATTATCTGGTAATGTTGGAAGATTAAAGCGCTAAAAATACATAATTAAAACATATACATTTGAGGAGGGAAAAATTGAAGTATTCTTGATTTTAACAGATATTTCCTCTACTTCATTCTTATTGTTTTGAGCTGCAAATATCTCATGTGCTGTATTTTCCATTTATTAAGCTGTGCCCTATTGCTTGTTTGCCACTCTCAGAACCTGCTTTCTGGGCTGAATTGCAGAATGGTTTCTGCTGAAGGTGTATGCAGTATTTGGGGCCATATCCCACCTGCAAACTGGGCAGTCGTCGCAGTGAGGACCACACGCTTTTGTGCCTGGACACCAAATAGGAGATGACTACTTGGGGAAAGTCAAGGTAAGTTTTGCCTGGTCACGATGATGAAAACCAACCGATGACTTCAGCATTTAACACCCAGAAAGGTTAGGACGTGAGTCACACTAAATTTTCTTGTGCTTGGGTTAATCCCTTTGGCACTGCCATGGGTCTCTGGTGCACCCAACGCCGTGACAAATGGCACTAGCATGGCTGGCAGACAGGAGGAGCTGCCGTCTGTGAGCCCCGATGAGGAAAGTGCTTGTTTTTTACTGGGACGAGCAACCTCTCCCTTAAACCCTCACAGCCTGGGTCAGGGAAGTACAGGGCTCTGTTTCCCTGGGAGGTGATTTGCCCTCCCCTCTGGGGATCAGCTGGGCATTACTCATTGCTGTGCTGGGCCCTCTCTTTGCCCTCTCTGGATAAATAGCTTTGGAAGAGGAGGGCAGGGCGATGAGGATTGGAGGGGTTGGGGCAGCCTGCTGCTGGGGCTGGCTGATTTACAGAGCTGGAAGGGAGCGCTGAGGGCCAGCCACTGTGCTAAGCAGGAGGACAGTTCATCTTGTTGGACCCCAGGGCTGATTTGTCATGGTCCTGGATGAGGTTTGGTCCCTGGACATTGCAGCAGCTTGTGGAGGCTGTGACGGACGGGAGTAAAGGTGAGCTCTCATGGGCAGGGTACAAGAGATCACTCTCTCTCTCTCCTATCTCATCGGTTTGTTTAGAAGCACTCATTAAAAAATGCCATCTTCATGATACAGGGTTCTTTTATGATGCTTTCCTCTTTCTGAAAGAAATGTCAGAAATCCTGCTTAAGCAGGAGGTGAAAAGCAAAGGCCCTTTACCTGCTCTCGTAGCTAGCAGAGGAGATCAGAAGGCTGCAGCCCCTTCCATGTCAGTGCCGTGCTGTTGGCAGGACCTGTGCCCCTACCCGATCTCTTAGCATGGTGGTGTGAACATAATCCCTCCTGATAAAGTTTTCTGGGCCTGTCTGGATGTTTGAGTACTGAAAGGGGAATCCTATACAAGCCTATGGAAACCAGCAGGGGCTTTTCCAGGATTGGCTCATGCCAGGATTTCACCCTGTGGTGTTTCACTTCCTGTCTGTGAACTTTTTTGGTTCCTTTTTTTGCTTAAAGAGGATGGATCAAGGCTTTCATAGCCAGTTCATCTCTCGGTTGGCCCCTGCACTCCTAGAAAAGGAGAGAAAGGCAGGCTGGAAAGAAATAACACAGTAACACCTTCTCAGTGAACTGCAATTAACCTCTGTGTCTTTGTAGCTTAAAACAATGTTACATATGGAAAAAAAAAAAGCAACAAAAACCACAAAAACACACAGCAAATACTTTTCCAAAGGCAGTCAAACACCATTGTTCTTTATCGGCTAAGCTCTTTGTTGCCTGGGGCTATCTGAATCATTCCTCTGCTAAAGCACAAGGATAATTTTCTCTCTTTTAGTGTGAAAAGTTTACATTTGCAAGATGCGTGCTTGAAGGACTAAAAGGGGCGTAGGTTGGCTGCGTGGTAAAAAGGTAGATTGGTGGTTTCATTACTGCATTACCCTAAGCTGGTTGTTACAAACCAGCCTCATCACAGCCCCTGCTGCTGCTAAAAACCAGTGCCCAGGTGTCTGCACACTGACACGTGCTGCAAAATGTCCACTTTGCACCCATTGCTGGGTGTGCTGGTAACAGCTACCATGTAAAATAATAATAAAAAAAAATAAATTGTTCTCTTCCTCCAATTCACATTACTAAATTTCAGTTTTGTGGGTGTTTGCCTGTATTTTCCTATTTTAGTGACTCCTAAAAGACCTCATGGGGCAACAAGGATCATCAGGGATGCAATAAATAAGGATGAGATGCTTGGGGAGTGCAGTTTGGGGCACAGCAGAATAAACCTAGGCATGGGGTGGGTCTGCCCCATCAGCCTGCCCTCCTGTTAAAGGAAATCTTCCTCTTCGGTGCACGGCCCTGCTGAAAGGCATTCCTCTGCATGCCTGGTTCACCTGCTCAGTGTGTCACAGTCCTCTGCCATGCTCCGAAATAGGACGGGTTATTTTGGATGTGGGTAGCTAGTGAGGGCTGTTACAGTAAGACAAGACTTGTAGGGAGAGGCAAAACCTTTTATTAGTTAAGGAGATATGGCTGGGGGGGAAGGAAAAAAAAAAAAAAAAAAAGCATCTTCTGATGTAGAAGCCTGTCCCTGTCATATGCAGCTGGCTGTTTTTGAAGACAGTGTAATCCTTCATGTGGCGACTTTGGGAGATTGACAGGTAACAACAGCAGCCAGATTGGTAAAAGTTTCTGCAGATTTGCTGTCAATAGCATCTAACAGGCTTTCCCTGAGAATGTTTTTCCTTAAATCTCTTTTTCACTTCAACCTTAAGAATGGTTGGAATATTAGGTTTTATTGATGGAAGAGTTGCACATGAGGCTTTGCTTTCAACCACGTTTTCAATGGAAATAAGTCTGCTGCAACCTGGCTTCTTTTTCTGGTGGTGTTAATCAGTTTTGGTCTGGTTACTCCATGCAAAATGAAAAATAATAACAATTTTGTGAAAAGTGGGGGCTGTCCCTGAAACATGCCATTTTGTAGAAAGCTTCTTTTTTCTTTGGGGGTGGCAGGGGAACACTTGACTGGAAAACTTTCAGCCTGTCTTGGTTTGATTTTTGCCTTTTCTCAGTTTGGCTCTGGTTCCACATCAATTTATTCTCTGTGGCCCCTTACTCCCCATCTGCCACTCTCTAATGGGAAATAAATCTCCAGGCTCTTCTATTCCTTACCCTCCTGTAAGTCTTCAGTTCTCGCTGACTGACTGCTGGAGATCATACATCTCCTCTCACTGAGCACTAAAAGTACCATTTATATTTTTTTCCCTCCCAGAATTCTTTTTGGCTGGTGTCAGATACAGAAATGCGAAGAAAATTAACTTCAAGGATTTAAGGAACCCAAATCCTTCCAGTTCTATCCACAGTAAGGTAGGATCTTTTTTTTTTTTCTTTTTTTTTTTTTTTTTTGTCAATAGAGGTGGGTGCTCTGGTGTCTCTCCTCCCTCCAGCCACTTTCCTGTCTCACACCCAAGCCAGAGCATTTCAGCCCTGTGCGTGATGGGACAGAGGCTGGATGCTGTGCAGGCAGTGGTGGCACAGCACCAACACCACGTTTCCCTGTGTTATGTTTTTCAGCCCAAACCTCTTCCTAAGCAGCTGGATCTGGATAACCACCAAGATGAGCTGGGATGGGCCTTGGACCATGGCTTTCTTGGAGTACAACAAGCCCTCACCCAATGCCAGTGTTGGTCCTCAGTGGGAGTGGAATTTTGTAGTGCTTTGGAAATCCAATTGCTCTTTTTGAGAGCTTTGGCTCCCCAAAAGCTGCCATACCTGAGCTAAGTGTCTAGCACAGGTCAAAGCCTTGGCCATGAAGTCCTCCTCTCCCCAGGGAGCACATCTCCTCTTGGCACATTCAACGGATGCAGTGCCAGCTTGGGACAGGCTGACAGATCCCCAGGTGCTTGCATGCACTGGGCAGAATAATGGGACGCAGTTAAGAGTGAGTGCAAGGCGTAGGGAGGTGTTGCTGTTCATTAACCTCTTTTCAGTGCAGAGCTGCACTTGAAGTCATCTTCCTTGCTTGCATCTCCCCCGGGAGGACAAGCTCCCAAGCGGCATAGAGTGACTTCAGCTGGGGCACGAACTCACGGCTCCTGGAAGCACCTCGGCTGTGCCAACCAGACAGAGCTCCAGGACACGGCGTGCTGCGGGGAGCCACGCTGCTGTCAGGGTTCAAAGGCTGATGAGCCATCCTTCCTCTAAGGAAACGCATGGCAACCTTTGGGGCCACCATTCACACCAACCTCCTGGCTTTCTGATGGCTCTGGTACATATTCATCTCCTCCGAATATCTCCATCTGCTCTCAGAGGCGCTGAGCCGTGCTTTGAGTGTGGGATGAAATGCAAAGGGAAAGGGGAAAAAAATATACAATTCCTGTCAGGTAGATGAAAACTCAGTTTTCCCCCTTCTCCTTCCTGCCTCCTGGAGAACACACCGTATGTGGAAGGTGACCTTTTGTCTCCTTCCTCTCCGCCCGAGCTGAGAGCGATTCGGCTGACACATCCGATGACAGATAGATACCAGCATGAGCAAATTGCGCTTGAACTTGCTCCAGAGAAAATTGTTACAAGGCGCGGGCACAGGCTGGGCTGCATTAGGGAGAGCACAGATCACAGTCAAATGTTTGTGTCATTTGCAAACGCCACTGTGAGGGGATGTGGGGGGGTGAACAGATGAACGTTTTGAACTCTAAAGGTTACTGTAGAGAATACGAAATAGGGCTCTGTGTTTGACTTTTGAAGAGTATTCTCCATGTGGGGAAAGTTCAGGTGAAATCAGGTTAACCCCAACCACCTGGATTTTTTTTTCTTTCAACTTGTTTTATTATTTATTTATTTATTTATTCATTTTAAAGTTGTTTTCTTGTTGGTACACCCCCACTGCAGAAGTTCCTGAAATCTTGAAATCTTGATGTTCAAAGTAAAACTTTGGTTGATATGCATGCTCTCTTGCTGGTATGAGTAGAAGCCAAGGGGAATAGATTAAAAAATAAAACCAAAAAGAATCTGTTTATGGCAATAAAACTCTGATCACAAATCCCAGATGCAAAAAAAAAGAAATTTAAATGTAAGCACTTTGAAAGCACATCCTTGCCTGTCCAAATAGCATTTCCAGGCTGATCTATGTTAATGGTTTCAGTAACTCATTAATTCATCAGGATTTAATGAAGAATTGTGTGTTCTGGCCACCTCCATCTTTCTGCTATTTGGGTCTTCCTGCAGAAGAACAAACCTGAACCCTGCCAAGCTCTTCCCTCAGGGCAGGGGAGACTACCTTCCCAGGTCCTTATTTAAGAGACTAAGAATATTTTAGGATTAAATGTATATCATGTTAATGATTTTTTCCCCTCTCTCAATGTACCTGTCATGGTGATCTCACGCCTCTCCATCCTTTGACCTCAGACAGACAGTCATTTATGGGGCCGGTAATGTTCACTCATCCTTCAGGATGCTCAGAGCAGCGGCTCCGCTCCCTCCACCAGGCATCTATTGAATCTCCTCGGGCCTCGTCCATTAAAAACCTGGCCTCTGCAGCCCACAGGACAGCGAGAGATGAATGGTGCTGGCATGCGGCCACGTCGAAGGACAGAGGCAGGATCAGCCTGCCGTGGACAGGCACAGATGAATGGAACCTGCAGGATGGGCACGCAATTACCTTGTTTGCCAAACTCATTACAGGCAAGTTGCAAATTTCCAGCGTGCTGCCCCTGGCCTCAGAGACAAAGCTGTCAGCTGGTTAATGAATAATTCCAGGCCAAATTCAGGTAGGGCTGGAGAAGGTGGATGTTTTGATGAAGTTGGTTGGCTTGGCCAGGCTGACGCCAGGGTCTCTGGCCCTGTGCATGGTGTCCCAGGAACACCTGGGACAGTCTCTGACCTGTGAGTTGCACGAGAGCCCTGAGGTCACGTTGGGTGTTTGCTCTGAAACCTGCTAGAGCAATGTCCTGCAGTAGTGTCCTCACCGCTCGTGCTCTGAGCCTTGCTGATTCACAGGAACAAACTACAAGTCTGGGAGCAAAAGCCAAATCTGATCCTATGCCACTAGCATTAAAAAACAGTAAAATCCATAGCACGAAAAAAAAAAAACCCTTTTGTCTCAACAAAGAAGTACAAGAGTATTTGGGTGATTTGGGGAAATGCCTGTATTTCAGATGCTGGATGCTATTTTGACCTTGACATGTTGGTTAATGTCCAGTTACAGTTTCTCAGGGAGGTGCATGGCCATGCTTTGAGAGGGAATCCAGGTAACATTCCCTTTATATGCCATAATAAGCTGAATAAAAAGGAATGGCTGGTAGTGCCCAGCAGTACATTTCCAAGCCCCAGGACTGCTGCTTTGCGTTCCTAATTGCCACCTACAGGCACAGACCCATGAACTCCCACAAGTGTGCAGGGCTTTGTCCCCTGGTCCCCCCTGCCCCACAGCCCCTGGGTGGCTGGCAGGCAGGATGAAATGAGTTGAGATGAGTTGAGAAAAGATAAGCATCCAGCTCCTGGAGGGCTGCCACTGGCTCGTTCCTCTCGCAGCCACCAGCCGTGGGGTTGCCATTGCTGAGGTGGCCCCAGCCAGCAGCCTGTAGCCTGAGCAGGCAGCCTGGGGAGCTGTCTGAGAGACAGAACATACTCCGAAATGCCTGTCGTGGCTGTGAAGGCTTCTTGGTGGTCCATGCCCCCATGATGGGCTGCTATGGGAAATGATATGTTGATTTTGAAAGCCTTTCATGTTCCTCGGGCATACTGACAAAAACTGCATGTTTCTCCTTAGGCTGCTGAAGCAAAAGAGAGTATATTTCCTCTCAACTAGTAAAACCCCAAAATATTTTATTTTATTTTAGTTCAGTTTAGTTTTGTTTTATTTTGTTTGTTCTGTGTTGCTGCTGCTGTGAGAAAACAACCCATCCTCCCGGAGTGTACCAGAGGGCTGCAGGTGTCTCCCATCACCTCAGGATTTCCTCAGCTTTCCTGGGTGCGTCCCGCCTCCTCTCACCCTTGCTGTGGTTTTAAAGCTGGTACAATGTGTTGATTGTCCTTTCTCCATCCCAGGGCCTATTGTCACCTGGCACACAACCTGCTTTGGGTGAAGGTGGAAGCTCCAGCCCCAGCCAGGAATTGCAGGACCCCAAAGTCAGCACCTGCTCCTGGCGCCCAGCAAGGGTCCGGGACTCTCAGGCAAGAAATTCTTCTTTGCTCGGTTCTTGGGCATGGGCCATGCAGAGTTTCTCCCTGTTCTTCTGGGGTCCTTCACCACCCTCGTGTGGGACCCAGATTCACTGCTTCCTATCTGTGCTTCTCTGTGCTTTGTGGTCATGATGCGTTTTTAAAAGATAACCCAGAAGCATTGTACATCCTCTTGTTTGACAGGTGGATAACCAAGGAACAGAAGAGCTGTGAAAACTTTCCACTGAGGGTTGGTTTTTTTCTTCCTCCCCCCAGCTTGAAAATTGCTGAGGCTTATTATTTATCTGTTTACAGCAGTCATTTTTTCTAGTGGGTTTTCACAGGCTTTTGTAAATTCAAATCTGGCCCGGAATGTCTCAAATTGTGGGATGTTTACTAGGGAAGAGCTTGAGACTGGGCACTTTTCTGCCTTGTTCCTCTTACAGCTTTAGTGGCAAATGACACCAGGGTCATCTTCCCATCAGAGCCCTGATCCGTGGCCAACCCAGCCCCCGCTCTGTGCTGGTGCTAGGGCATAGGGGTGTGTTGTGAAATGCTTCTGACAATTAGCAGTGAATTCGGAGGTGTTATTTCCCTCCTGCACTTGGCTCAGTGGTGTCTGTTCCTTACAGCTCACAGCCCACGAACTGCAAGGGCTTTGGTGAACATGATGCTCCCCCATGGCTCCATTTTGAGACATTCAAGCAGAACTTCACCGCCTGAGCTTGGGGATGATGTATGGGAATTTTGTCAAAATCTTGTTACTGAAACTGCTGGCTGGAGCTTATAATGTTTCCTGTCTGATTATGTACATGGTTGGAGAGTTAATTTACTCTGTAATTAACTGCTTGCCGGTTTGCCCTTGCCAATCTTCCCTCCTGATGTTGTATTTTATGACAAGGGGCTTAGTTCTGCAATGTGTATCATCTCCCCTTCATTTCTCTTTCTAGGCACTGTGTAACTTGATTTTGGGGAGGGTGGCTGAGGCAGCCCACCCAAGCTGTAGTGAACTGTGCCATACTATGTATGTTGCTGGGCTACTGAAGCAAGACTTTGCTGGTCATCATTTTTTCTTATCTGGAGCCAGGTTCTTGCTTGAATTCTGTGCGTTTGGTGCCCCGTGTGGTCTGCGCTGGAGCAGAGTAAGGTTTTCAAATGTCTGCGACTTCTTTGGCTGGGAATAACCCATGGTGATGGCAGGTCAGTATCCTCTAGTTCAGTTATCTTCTTCCTTCTTGAACTCCAATATATGTTTTAAAACCAATCTAACAGCTCACCATAGCAGCTTTAAAACCTATCCATCCTTGTTCCTCTTCTACCCCATTCCCTCTGAGCCTGCTCATCTCACTGCATCCTCCCTCACCTCCTTTTCCTGTGTCTGGCTTTCAGCTGCTCCAGGCTATGATGAGCCACCACTCATGCCTGCCAGCAATTTCAAAGGATTTCTTGAATGTCAGTATCATTTAGAATGCTTTTATCCAAAAATATATGTGCTCCAGGAGGACTTCTGAGTTGGAAGGCACCAGGTGGCATTTTCAAAATGGTCTGTGCAGCAGAGTGCCTCAGGTCCTAGTGAGCACTAGTAATGAAGGGAGTCTTGATCACTTATATGCTACTTAAAATCACTGCCTGTTGTCTTGAAGAAGGGTAGGCAAATGATGGAACATCAGTATGCAAGGATTTGCATTTCTTTCCTGTTGTCCAAACCAGAAAATTATCTGTTTATGTAGACTGTGGAGTTGTTGCGTGTTGTGGCTACTGAATGAGTTTCCTGTTGGCTAGGAAGAGTGGCTTGGTGAGAATTATTTTGGAGATGGAGGCTTGGGGTGGAGTGAAGGTGTGGTTTTCCAGCCCTCTGGTCAGGAGGCTGAAATGACTGCTTTCAGGATGTACCCTTCTTCCCCAGAAGAAGGAAACCTTAGAAGTAGTTTCTAAAAGCTGTGGTTCTCTCCAGGACTTCAAAGAACCAAGCTATAGACTGTGGGTTACATGAGCGTAAAGCTGCCCTAGAGCTGCAGCATGACAGACCAACAGCCAAAAACCCCTCCCTGCCCTGCAGTGATCATGCCCCAGTGACCAAGTACAGGTTGTGAGCCAGCGAGAGGGTTGCTTTAACATCTGAGCAGGTGGAGCAGAGGATGGCTTGAAACCTTCCAGTTATGGGAAATCTGACTCATGGAAACCATTGGATAAATTTAAATACATTATTCTAGGTTGGAGGAGGAAGCCATCTGGGTAAGTAGAGGGACTTGCGTTTCTTAGTGAAGGAAGAGCCCATTCAAATGACAAAAGAACTGTCCTGAGCCTGAAAATCTGACAGACCTGAGATAAAAAGACCAGTTTGAATGTTACTAATCTAATGTTTGCATTTCAAGAATCCAGCTATGGGAAATAATATTTAAAACATTTCAAAAAATCATAAAAGACCTTTGCTGGTATTTGCCAGCTGTATGAAGAAAGAAGACCTCAAAATTTCATCAGAACTTCACATTATGAAATCCTTTTCAGAGACTTTTGAAGAGATCTTGCATTTGAACTCCAAGTTCCATGAAAGCTCTGCTTTGAACAAAAAGCTGGGAGAGAAATGGGAAAATTGCCCCGTGGTCAGATGGCACTGGGCTGAAGCAGGCAAGACAGTCTGATTTTAACTTGGTTTAGAGAGTCAAGACTCTGGTCTGCAACCTGGCTCATCCCTGTGGGTCGGGGTTAGTGTCCTGGGGACCCAGGTGGTCTTCTCATGGGCTTCCTCCACCTGTGTCTGCCCAGGTCCCACAGCCACTGGGTGCACAGCCTGGCGCCCTGGCTCTCTCTCCTGGCACTGGCTTCAGATGACATGCAAGTGGTGTGCTAGCAGCACGCTCAGGTAAACTCCAGCCCCAGTCTTGGCGTGTCATACAGCAGCTATTAATTTCACAATGAGTGGGTCCCACATGGCAGGATCCCTCCTGAACACTGACTGAGGCCAGGCAGGGAGGTGGCAGCGGCGGAGTTGGGGAAGAGATGAGACAGTTGATGTGGGTAAGGAAAAGGGGGGTGTTTGTGACTTACCCAGTGCCTCTGTGAAGATGAAGGCAGTTGGGGGAAGATGATCCAAAGTCAATGGCTGGGGAAGATGACCCAAAGTCAGTAGCTTGATGCCTCTTGCTGTGGTGATGGATTGACAGCCACAAAGTGTGTAATGAAAGCACCCTCTGTCATCATCTCCTGGCAGTGAATGACATGGGCTGCTGGTCCCGATGCTCCTGGGGGCTCGGTGACACCAGCAGCACCCAGTAAGTCTTAGCTGTGCCCAGCATGGAGCAATACAATCGTTGAGGTGACTGGTGGAGCCCAGGCCTGGTGCCCTAGCATCCAGATTTGCAAAAGCTCCATTCAGATACTGCTACCCACAGGGCTTCCTGCCCACCCTGGCTTTAGACAGTAATGGCAATTTGAAGTTTTATTATGTTTTTCACAAGCATAGATCTCAAAGCCCTGTGGTACAGGCTCATCATTACCATCTTACAGATGGGGTCGCTGAAGCATAAAGAAATGAAATGACCTCCCTGGAACCATTAACTGGGCAAATGATCGGGCTAAAAATAGAGTCCAGATATTCAACCTTTCAAGCAACCCATCACCATTCCTAACTCAGAAGAAAGGTGCCAAGGAAGTTAGTTAAAGCAGGTAACAAGTATTCAACTGCATGTGGTTACTGAACCAGCTTGGTAAGAGGTGTTCACGAGTATTCCACCTAGGATGCTCTGATAACCCAACACAGTTTTGGAGAAAATACAGTTGACAGAAAAATCAGTGAGCCACATATGGCTGTGCTGTACGTCAGTCACACGAACCCTAATACATTCAGAAGTTCCAAATGCCTTTTAAAGCTAATGGTCTGTGCACTAATAGCTCCTGGCCCTGGCATCCAGGCTAGCAGCTGGTGCCGCTAATTGGTAGCCCGGAGGATGAGCACGTGGGCAGTGGGCAGGCGACTGGATTTCAGGAGCAGCAAAAGGATTGGGATTGCTGCCTTGCTAATTCTGTCGCTCGGTGTAGTCTTTAATCAAGATGAAAAGTCAAGAGACCGTGAGGTGCTGAGAAACAACAGTTTTGCCTGATTACGGGAGCCCAGCTCGCTCGGACCTGACAGGCATTGCCTAGAATGGGCAGGCCAGCAGCAGCTTGTGAAGCCACCCGAGCTGCAGCTGCTCTTCTTCCCCAGCCATGTCTGCTGGACAGCGCTAGAAATAGCATCAGGAAATGATATGTCTCTGGCCTTCTGGGGAATGCGGGGTCTATTATTTGAGGTGTGGATGTCAAATCACATAAAAGCATCCGAACCCCTCCAGCCAAGCCCAGCAGAAATAAACATGCTGTCTGACACGGGGTTGCAAAGGCATTAGCATCTCTTCCTTTTCTCCTTCCTGGTCTCTGCCTAGTGCAGTGTTGGAGGAGTGTAGCCATCAAAGCCAGGGCCGCGGAGAAAGAGCAAAGAGCACTAAAATGGCTAAAGGATGTTGTCAGAGAGCTGAAGCCATTCAAGAAGATGTCACGCGTTGCTGAAACCAGCACAGAGGGATCCAGCCTGTACCCAGAGGGCAGTTTGGGAAGCTGGTATGATGTCTGAGCTGTGCACAGCAATGGGTGCCGCCTGGTCTCTTAATGGCGAGAGGTGACAAGGCATCCTCTGATAACCCTGGTAATTAAGGTTTTGGTATTCCCTGTGAAGCCTAACAGACAACCTGGAATTAACCCATCTGAGCACCATTTGTTTTTGTCCTCTTGAGAGTGGAGCTGGCCCAGAGCTGTTTGTTGCAGAGTCCCTGCAGCTGCTGAGATGATGATCTGCAGATGTCTCGAGTCTGCTCCAGTCTTCTGGGTGAATCAGGACAATTCCAGACTGGAAATCACTTGGGGTTACTCTCCCTGCCATGTTGTCTGATGTTTTGTTACCTCAATACTGATCAGATCTCAAAGCTCTTGCTCTCTTCCCGGTTACTTCATCTTGTTGTTTCCAGATCATACAGCGGAGATCAGAGCATCCCAGTGAGATGATGAAAGAGATTACCAGCTCTTAGCATTCACGTAATTAACCTTCCCACCATTCCCCAGAAATATCCTTTTCCATTATACTTGTGACTGAGTCTGAACCTTGCTCCAGATGGCAGTGGGCTGAGGAGAAGAAATTTTGCTGTAGTCAGAGCTCACATATACACAAAAGAGGAAAATTGTGAAAAATTGCAATGACAAGGTTGTTTGGGTATCTTGTGATGTTCTGGCTTTAGAGAAATCCATGCCTAATGTGCCTGCATGGCAAGGTAAACTAAAGACCATATAATTCTATTTAAGCTTAACACAGCAGAGGAAGAAACCCATGAAACCCATGTCTCCTGGACTCCTTGTTTGTGAGCATTGAGGCTTACTTTTACGTGTGCTGCTTAGTCACTTGATGCTAAAGAATTTGGGATAAAGTATTTCTGGGATTTTACTGGTTACTACAGGACTTAGGGCACTGCCTCTGCCTTATTCATACTTTCTTTGGACCTTACCATGATCAGGTGCAATTTCAGGGGGACATGGAGGAGAAACACCTCCTGGTTTCTTGCACCTCCCCGTCCTTCCTTCCTGCACCCCTGTTGCTGTAGAGAACCCACTGCTTGTTCCTCTATTTGTCATGAGGCTGAGCTTGAGAGAGAGGATGCAAGCCCCTTCCAGAAGCCAAACTGGAGCTTTATATAGACTTTTTCAGGCAGTGACAGGATGAGATTCTGGTGTATAAAGTGCTGGGGTGAACTGCTTATCTTGGGCAAGGCGTGCACAAGTGGGTAGTGCCTTACTGAGCTGGAGGCTCAGAGGGGAGTAAGAAGGCACCTTCCCACGTGTGGGATGTAGTGCAGCATCACTCTGTGTTGTGGGGTGGGTGTCTCATGGGGGCTGAAATCCTGACCTGGATGACAGACGGAGTTGGTAGAGTCTGGGCAGACCTGAAACTGTCTCCATACCTTCATTTCCCACCTCTTTGCTTCTACTTCATTTTGCATCAACATTTGTCACTGCTTTTTCTCTCTTCCTCTCCCCAAATCCACTTTTTTTTTTTTTTTCTTTTTCCCCCACCCTGTTCTTAACAATCCTATTTCCAAGCCTAGAGCATGTAGGAGTGCTTGAACTTAGGAAATATATCCTGTTCTGTTCAGTGTGGGACTTCCCCAAAGGTTAGCTGTGTTTCCAAACAGCATCATCTGTAGCAGTGCACTGAGGTTTAGAGCGTTGTATATTAAACATGCAAACAGATACTTTTCACAATAGCTGCCTCATCTTTCACCAGATATTAATAATGCAGGGAGTTCTAGATCATCTGTCCCTGTCGTTGCTGTTGCATATTGATATAGTCACAGTGACTAGCTGTTAGCAAAATGTGTGAAGATATTCCCTGACCTTTTCCCTTCTCCCCACCAATAAATCCTGTATTTTCCATGCAGGCAATAAGCACCATATTCTGGCAGCAGTATTTTGGTAACATCCGTACTGTGGACTCTGGATACAATCAAATATAGGCCTCAATACTTTTCAGGATGGTTGCGTTGGTGCAGATCTCTGTGATCCTCTGACTTATTCATAAGATCCTCCTTTGTGCCAAACAGCAGAATCTAATTCCCGTTCCTGTCTCTGATCTCTGACTCACATCACTGCAGGGTACAAGTATCCATCACCTGGCACAGCCCTGCCTACAAAGCTGTAGGATGGCAGAGAGGAAACTTGAAGAGGTCTGGGTGGTTTTAGTCCACCCCATAACCCTGGAGTTGCCGGGGGCTTCCACAGGATGACCCAGATTTTTTAAAGACCAAGTTTGTGGAGAAGCGAAGTGGTTTATGCCTCCCGTAACAACTCTCCCTGTTGCAGAGGTAGGAGGGATTTAGGCAACCCTCTATTTTTGTTCCTGAAATTCAGGCTCACTCAGATACCTGTGGGTGACAGAACTGGGGTGGATGGCACCCTGCTGCGCTGCTGTCTATGTGAGCAGGGCTGGCCCTCGTGGCTGTTCACAGGCGTGCAGCCTGCGTAGGGAAATGTGGGTCCTGGGGTGCCTCCTGCAGCCGGCAGGCACAGCCACCACCTGCCTGCATGGGCAAACACTGGCAGCTGCTGCTGCAATGCTCCAGTTCCCTTCTCCCTGAAAGCCACAGTGCAGTGCTGCTTCCTTATTCCAAACAAAATATTTGTTAAAGCTCCTCCTTCAGTCTGTTATTTTCTCCGTGTTGACGGCGCTGGCAGGAGGTGGGCTCGGGGTGGATTTTCCCTTGCTAGTGTCAGGCTGGAGCTGAGCCCTGCTTGCATGGGGTGAGCACGAGGAGACTCGTGTCCTCGGGGGGCAGCTGATGAGAAAAGTGACCTCGCTGGAGAAATGCACGCTGGCACCCATGGGCAGGGTCATAGCAAGGGTGCTGGGAGACAGAGCTGGGGTGGGAGTGCTGAGAGGCACCGTGGGGCTTTCTGCAATGCTGGGGACAAGGACTGAGTCTCCCGGAGCTCTTCCAGTAGCCCCCAGACTGGTGTAATTAATGAGACATCCCGCTTTATGTAATAATGTGTTTTGTGTGACTCACCCTAATGAACAAAAGCAATTCCATGTGCCTCCTAATGGGACTTCTGGTCTTTATGTCCCCGTGTTTGCTGCAAATTATTTAAGGCATCTGGAGGGATTTGTGAGTAATGAAATCTCTGCTGATTCTGTCTCACCTTACATGACTCCAACGATCTGGTCAGTACTTTGAGGTCTGTTTTGGGCTTGTACTTCACCTGCAGATCTGTCAGCTTGCAATTTTCTCCCTGTTCTTATTCTCTACTTTCCTTTAGCTCTTGACTGCATTTCCTTTGCCTTCCATCAGCTTAAAAAATGTGTTCTTCTGTATTGCATGTCTGCCTTGGGTTTGCTGAGGCTGGGCCTGTCAGAAAAAGAAGCAAAGCAATTTAGCTCTTAAATTTAAGGACGGTAGCAGTATTCATGGCATGATCTTATTCAGGCAAGCGTTTGCGGTGTGTGCAAGGTGTGCCCAAGTGCTTTCCATAATTCAGGCTCTTGGACCTCACAGACCCTCTCCCTCTCATTGCAGGCAGAGGATGAGGGCAGAAAGCATGGGACTTCTTGGCTTCAGTGTTCAAAGGAATGAGCAGATCAAGTGTCTTCATGGGTGGAGATTTTGGTAGTCACATCAGTTTTGTGGTAGGTTTATTTATTTATTTATTTATTTATTTAATCTTTCATATTCACATTTTCACTCGGTGCCCTGAGGTTGCATTGCACTTTGGACTTCGCAGTTGTGTGAAGACGTTCTTCTGGATGCAGCCTTAGAACAGGGAGCCTGAAGGGGACTTTGGGAAGATTAAAGATTGCTTTGAGAGAGTGAATGAGAGCAGACAGCCGGTATTTCCCAGAGCTAAGAGCTGGTGCAGAGCCTTAGCACTTTGTAGCAGCTCTGAATCTGCCACTGCCAATGGCCAAAGGGGATAAAACTGAACATCTGCCAGCTGTGACTTTTGACTGGAGAGGGACGATCCTCCTTATTCCAAGGAATGAGACTCTGATTTAAAGAACTTCGAGCCCTGCTTTTGCTGGTATTAGAGTGGCACAGATGTTAGGGTCATGCCTTTATTTTTAGAGGCCTGCTTGAGATTACAAGCCTACAACAGAGCAGTCGAAAGGGAACCAGTTTCCCTTGAAGGAAATGAGTTAAGAGGCTTTTGTGGAAGCAAAACCAAAGGGGTGAAAGTTGCAGTGAGACACAAGTTGCATCTCCATCGGACACAAGTGCCTCAAGTTCTTGACCTTTTCTCTGATTTGGTGCACATTGCCTAAATCCTAAAGTATGCAACCCGTGAAATGTCAGGCAATAGTAGTTTCGGGGACATCTTGAAACACCTCTTTTCAGAAAGCAGTGGCTGCTAGAAATGGTTAAGGTAACCAGGTGCAGTGGGATATTTTTATCTTCTCTCCCTGAGTAGGAGGATTTAAGAAGACTTCAAAAAACAGAGCCAATTTTATTTTTAAGCACAATAGCTTAAATAGCTTGGGATTTTTGTACAGCCATTATAGACCAGACCTTTGAAAGATCCAACCCCTTTTGTCTCACTTTTAAGGTCCCAAAGGGGACTTTAAAGCAGAAACCAATGGGGTTGGCATGTCAAAGTGGGTGAAGGGGACATATTCTGGATGGCGGTGTGGCATTTGGCAATGGTTATTTATTGCTAGCAGTTAAAGAAACCTGGAAGTGGTTTTAAGTTATAGCAGGAGCCAAATGAGGAAGGGTGGTAAAAGCTGCCCTTCACTTCCATTTCCCCAGCACTGCTGAGCCCCTGATGGCAAGGCTCGGAGGAGTGGCTCCATGGTAGCCTTATTCATGCATCCCTCTGGTCTCACTTTCTCATTCCTTTTCTCTTCAAAAAAAGCCCCAAGAATATGAATGTCCGCATTAAAAAGAATACAAATAGTCATGCTAACAAGACTCGTATGGATTCATGATGTCCCTTTCCCTACTAGGGAAAAATTCGCTTCTCTAACAGACTGCAAATGCTTTGTCTGGTAGACTGATGTGCTGTGTGAATTTACAGATATTTGTTAGAGATGGCATGGTCATGTTCCTGATGAAAGCAATAGAAACATGTGATAACACATGAAGAAAATCCCCCTCAAACCCAGAGACGATAAGAACAGGAATCCACCAAAGCATGACTTCCCAAGATGCAAAGTTTAAAAACATTTAGATGGAGGCACAAACAGTGCAAGCAAATCCATTTCCATGTGCAAAATTTTCTGCTAGCAATTGTAAATTGGACAGTGAATTGAAATTCTCCCCAGTGGAGAAAGGGAAAGCACAAAGGCTTCTTCCCCTCTAAAATCTTGTTTGTCTCTGTGGTACTTACAGAGCCCTCATTAATGAAGTATTTAAGCATGTTACAACCTTATTGCAGCCCCTGAGAATAACATTCATTTTACAGACATAAATTAAAGTGCAGAAGCTATGTTAACACTTACCTTGGCTCAGCTGTCCTGGGAACAGCAGTCTGCAGTGTTCCCAAACTCAAATCTGCTCATCCACAGTGCCCTTGTGGGCAGGCTGTGCTGCAAACCCCAGTGGCTGTGGTGGAAGGTAACAAGATCTGCTTAGGATCCTGGGGCCATTTTATTTCCCCAGCCTCAGCCATCTGGTGGCTCTGACAAAGCAGGTATGTGGGGTCAGGCATGGTCCCGGCAGCCCATCTGCCTTATAATCAGAGGGTGAGCACGCAAATCCCCTCCAAGTGAAGAGCACAGTCCTTGGGGCTGGGATCTGGCCACGTCTTGGGGTGGTCTGTCACTTCAGAGCAGATGCAGCTTGGAAGTGCAGTTTCTTCAAGGTTATGTGGACTGGCTGTGAGCAAATCTGGCTTTGAGTCCTTGAAAGCCCAGCTAAGTAGCAATGTTGTAGGTCCTCAGGTCTGTCTGCCAAATGAGGGGCCCTTCTTTCCTTGCACAAGTCTCCCAGGCATGGGATGCAGGCAGAGCACAGCTCAGGGTGATGCTCAGGACACAGCCCATGGGGAAGAGGAGCGGGTTGCCCAAGGTGAGATTTGTCTTTGTTCCCCAAGGTGAGATTTGGCTCTTCCCAGGCAAGAGCCCCTCGGAGCTGAAGAGGGCATGCTGTGGGGCCTCACACGGAGGAGGACACGCTGTGGGGCCTCTGCCCACAGCCCCTGGTCAGGATGTCCCAGGAGGGCTTTTTCCAGTTCTGAATTGCTATAGCTATCTATCCTCTTGTCAGAGAAATCTTAAACCCTGAATTGAGCTGTCTGGGGACAATTTTCATCCTCTTTGTGAATGCCCTCTTGCTTGCAATATCGCAGGTGGCTGAATGCTTTGCAGATGAATCAAAGTGGAGGAAGAAAGCCCTAATTAGCTGCTTGCTTCACCGTTTTGAGTCATGACAAAGAGGTTGAGGCTCAAAGGTACTCGGTAAATAAGATAACTAAATACAATTCTTTCTTATCTCCTTTAAATGATATGTTAGATGGCTTTGAAGAAAGACTAAAAAATAACAAGGCAAAGATAGGACAGTAACGTTGGTGACTTCACATGGAAGTCAGGAAATTTCCTATTGATCCCACAGTGCTTCCCTGGGCTGCTTTAAAAGCCAAGAATTAAGAATCATCATTAAATACCGTCCATTTTCTATTTCTGGCATATATTTAACAATAAATTTAACATGAGTTTTCAGTCCTCAACGTTCACTGAGTATTTCAGTCCTGAGATTTTCTGCCCAGAGGGCTAAGACAGTTTGCTCAACAGACAAGAGATTGTGTAAAGAGGAACCAGTGACTTCAGGCAGAAGTTTTCTTGTGTCTTTGAGTGTGAAGCTTGTTTACTGTCACTGACTGGAAAACTTTATTTAGCTAGTGTGTGCCTCAGTTTCCCTTCTGTGTTGAGGAAATAAATGTTTGTACACCTTTGGTAGTTCACGGAACTCAATAGAAAAAATCAACCAGAAAAAAAGATATGGTAAGACGGCTCATCCAGTTGCTGTTGTTTATTTGCCTTAATGTGGTGCCTAGAACTTGCAGAGTTGACTCCTCTGAGCAGTCCAGAGGTAGTGTCACTCTACCAAAGGTGGCATCCAGCTCTGGGCACCTGGGGGAAGGGACAGCACAGACAGGGCTGTACAACCTGACCAGCTTGACCAACTTCATGGCCACTGTCACTGCCTTTCATTCTGGTTCAGTTTGATCATGTTCTGTTTTGTGTTGTTTCTTGCTGTTTTGCTTGCCTATTTTCAAAAATTCAGTTCCTGTCCTTGTTAATTCAGAATGAGGATCACTGGGGAAGTTTTCTGCAGCATCTCTAAGCCAGAGGAGATAGCAGCATCCTGCTTGGGAGGGAAACACGGGCTGGGTGTGGAAACACCTGAATGCTGGAGACGAAGTCCAAATTAAAAAGCTCATTAAGGAGCAGGGGAGAGCTTCCTATAAGGAGAGCAGTGGGAGCCATCACTGGCAGGATACCCTGCACTGGCAGGGGGAACAGTGACTTTTGGATGGCTTGTCATCTCTAACAGGCACTATATTAAATTCACCTGAATTCCACAGCAGCCTTGGGCTATGAAATTAAATAAGTCCAAAGGATGCTGTGGGGAGAGTAAATGAGGAGAGTTTGTGGAACTATTTATTGCTGCAGAATATATGCTTTTTGGAGCATGATTATGAAGAATGTAAAATAAATTATTAGCAGGCTAGAAATCAATTTCCTTTCACATACAGTTATTCTTGGTTGTGGTAATCCCTCCTCTCAATAATTTTAAAATCAAAAAGTGGTTCAAAGTTTGCTCTTCTCTGGGAATATATGTCTCTACGAGGCATTGGAAATCTTCTTTACTACTTTCCCATAAAGACCAGTTGACAAATATATTAGTCATCATGGGAGTGGGAAAGTATATTTATATTTTAAGACATTACAGCAGCTCCCCCCTTCCTCCAACTTTGGCACTCCTTTTTTTTCTGAGCTTTTTGTTGACACCTGGAAAGGAAATAAGAAAATGAGAGAAACGTGTGGGGTTCCAGCAGCAGAGCTGCACGTGGCTGGGGGATTGGGGCCAGGTTGTGCGGCATCGTTTGTGTACAGCTGTTTTTGTGTGTGCCTGTCAGTTTGCAGACAGAAAGGTATTCTGGGTGTGGGCTCTGAATGCTTCTCCAAAATTACTTTTTATACCCATTGTATGGCTCTTAAGTCACAGGAAGTAAGAAGATAGAAAATGGCTTTATAGTAATCGAGACTCAGGCCCTACAGCTCACAAGAAGTTTGTTAACAAACTCATCAGTGTTGTAATTAGAGGTGTTCAAGTGTTTGTGTATACAGAAAATGCATTTTCTGTAAGAAGATCAATTTTTTCCATGGAAAAAAAATGATTTTAAAGGAAGCGCATGGATGTTTCTGTTTTGTCAAAAAGATTTAAATGGAACACATCATTCCTGACTAGCGGATCCGGATCGACCCATCCCGGCATATTAAGCCAAATCAAAACATGTCATTTTCAGTTAATTCAGTGTTTCTTTGTGTCGGCCAGAGCTGGCTGAGTGCCTGTGGGAGATGGGGTTCAGATGCTCTGTGCTGTCCTCCTGCTGCCTGACAGTGCAGGGGCTCTTGTGCCCCCGGGGTGCAAAGAAGGGCCCCAGAGCTGTTGGGTGGGACAGAAGGACAGACAGCCAACGGACGGAGATGGCATTGGGGTGGAGAGCACAGGCTGGGCAGGTAAGCTGCTTGGCTGCTGCAACAGATCAACCAGGCAAAGCAAAACGTTTTGATTTATGTATGTACAAATCTTTCTAAACAAAACACATTAAGGTAATCAGGTTTTCTGATGGATGGGAGCTGGGGTTTACAATGTTCTCTTACACTTGCCTATGACTCACATTTGATTTACCTTTTCTTTGCACAAAACTCCCTCTGCTGCCTCTTGCTGTCTGGTTGTTTGAGCCAGCACTGGATGGACCAGGAAGGAGCCACCACTTACCTCCCCTCCCCTCCCTTTTTTTTTTTTTTCCCCAAAACTGAATTACTTTCAGATTCAGCGTAGCTGAACTCCTCTTTTAATCTCCTAATTTGCAAAGCTTCACAGATACATTTCTGTGCCTTTGTTTCTGGGAAAAGTTTGGGTTCCTGTCTTGATCTGTATGCTCGCGTAGTGTGTGTGATACTGGAAAGCACACCACCTGCACTGCTAATAGTACGTACCTAACAGAGACAGAATAAATAGTTCGTGTGCATCTTGTAGACTGGGAGAGTCAGATCTACCTCTAAGTCACTCTTCTTGAAGTGAGTAAAATGCTCTGTCTCTCTGTGAATTTGCACAAAGGCAAACCTGAAGTATTGCCATGCCTGAATTAAGTTGACTGAGTCCATCTAATTAAGCAAAGTCTTTTCCTTACAAACAACATTTGTAAACACTGGTTGCATTCAACTGAAATGTGAAACATCAATTGACTTTAACTCAAGCTTTGCCCTCACTGAGGAGGAGTGCTCATAGAGCTGCTCATGGATTTTGGTTTTGTTGAATCAAAAATTTAGCAGGGCATTAAAGGTGTGAAGGACTGGGGTGGCTGGAACCCACTGGGATTACCTAAGGGTGACGCTGACTTCCCTCCCAGGCCCACTGGGTGCTGAGTGCAATTAAAGGCATGCCAATGAGTGCTGTGCGCTATTAATTCTATAGAGGAAATCTCTTGCATTATTCATCAGATGTATACAGCCTATTCTAAGAGCAGAGAAAATAGAGAAGCACCTTTAGATGTATTGTAACATCTGTGAGTACAGCTGGCTCTTTTTCTGTGTGTTCTACTTATTATGTGCAATTTGTATGTTTTCTTCTCCATCTTCAGAAAAAAAAAAAAAAAAAGGAAAGAAAAAAATGAAAAAGAAAGAAAAAGAAAATAAAAAAGAAAAAAATCTCTAAAGAGAAGAAACTTGCAAAGCTTGTTATTACCAGGGCAAAACTCCCACTCCTCCTGTAGAGTCAGGAACGGCCAAGCTCTCATTCAGCCTTGGCTGTAATACCTGCTATCATTTGTCAGCCTTCACGTAATCAGGTAATTTACTATAATTCCTCCACTTTCAATCAAGCCTGGTGAGCAGATGGCAGAATTCAAGCCTGTAGGTTTTGTCGGATGCCGCAGCCCAGCTCCATCCCCGGCACCATCCCTGCCCTCATGGTAGAGCCCAGCTCCACTTACACCATAGCTGGGAGGCCTGGGCTAGGCAGCCCCACCTGGATGGAAATGACATTAGACACCCTATTCCTTAAATTGCAAGAGCAAAAATTTGACAGTGTCTCCAGGACCAAATACTTTCTGAGAAGCGTGTGTGAGCCGTCGCTGTTTCACAGCCACGATGCTGCCATGAGGCATTTCAGCAATGAGGAGCAGGTACATGGGGATGAAGGAGAACAGACGCTGGGATTTTGTATGGGATCCAATCTGTCAAAGGTTTGGCCAGAAATTGCTATGCCCAGCATCTCTTTTCTCCTGTCTCTGAGTAGCAACACCAGCCTTCCCCACTGAAGATGTGAAGCCTAACACACAAATGTCCATGAAATGTTCAGATGAAAATCAGCGAGCAAATCTGGAATGTTTATTATTATTATGCAAGGTTTTAGCAGCCCTTCCCAGGTGGCTGCTCCAGAAATAATGTTTGGCTTTTGAAACAGGAAGGCCTTGTGTGCACTTTCTCTATGCAGAGGAAAGGCGGAGCAGCTTCTCCCGGGAAGCCTGAGTCCACCAGCATCCTCTGGGAAACGCTGTGAGGGCTGCATCTCCACGAAGCACAAGCTCTCCTTCCAGGTTTACCAGGTGGCAGCACATTTGTGTATGTTTTTGCCCAAACTGCTGAGGGCTTCTATCAGATAAAAGCAATGCCAGATCGGATGGACTTGCTGCCTTAGGACTTCTTTATTAAGAGCTGCTTAAAGATGCGTAATCCTTTCGTGCCTGCTCCCAGAGGAAGGCTGGAGAAAGGTGCTTGGCTTGTTGCATTAGCATCACTTTTCTGATTCAGAATTGCTAAGCACCCCGAGAAACAATGGGAGAGCTACGTGGAAAACCTGGGCACATCGATGCAGCACAAGCATCACTGACAACCTGGGAGGCCTGCACCATGTTTGGGATGAACGCACAGTGTGTGGCACTCGTCTGTCCCTCCTTGCAGCTGCTTGAGGACTTCTCCTGTTGAGAACTGCTGGTGCTGCCGGAGCACCATGGCCTGGTTAGAAAGGCTGAAAGGGTCTCCTGGGAGAACTTATAACTTCAGCACTGGTGTTTTAGAGTGACTGGAGCACTGTAAGTGAAGAGCAAGAGGTGCACTCGTGCACGGGGGCATGGTGACCCAGATGCCTGGCTGAACAGTGGCAGAACTGTGTTCTTCACACGTGGGTGCTGAGCTTGGGAGCTCTGCAGAGCTTAACCAGGCTGTTGGAAATGTTAACCAGGGGCAGAGAGAAACGTATTTTGTCTGGTGGGAAAAATGAGAGAAACAGAGTGGGAAATGAACACATTTCTGTGTTGCTTTTGTTGCACATATACATGTTCTGATGGCTGGTCCTTCTGCTCCCTGGTGCCATGGTCCTGATGTGCATGGTTTGAGGGCTGGCAATGACCAGAGACTTGCTCTAACACCCCTTTCCCCTCCCTCATAAAGCTGTGGAGATGAAAGATGACTCCTCAGCTCTGATAGCCATTGTCTCCTTCTGCAGGTTCATCAGGTGCGACAGGGACTCAAGCTTGTCTGAGCCTTGATGATAAGCTCTCCTTGTTAAAAGCCATTATATTCGCTACTAGCTGAGTATAATTCTGACTGACTACTGCAGTTCTCCTCTGCATGTAATTGAATTCATATTCATCATAAAGCAATGAAAAATAAATTGTGTGTGTGTTTTTTCCCCCTCATAAAGCAAGGCATGCCGCTGGCTCTGCCTTCTCTGTAATCTTCCCCTTTGCAACGTATTGTAATAGAATTCATGGGAACAGAACAGTCGAAATAGATTGAGCTTTTTTGACCCACCTAGCAGAAAAAGAGCTTTATTTCAATGCTGAGGAGGAATTGATTAATTCAGTTGGCTTCGGGGAAAAGCTAAAACCTTAGTTTAAGATGCTTCAACACCAAAGAACAGAGCTCGCTCAGTTGCAGGCTGAGGTGGTGTGGCAGAGGCCCTGTGCCACCAGTCAGTTGGTTTGAGTCTGAGGTCTTTATGTGTTTCCACACAAATTCTTCCAGTTCAAGCCTCTGTACTTTGTGTGCTTCCAGCAGATGAAATATTCCCGTTCAAAAGAACTTCCCTGTCCTGTGTGCAGTACCGTTGTGACCAGTTCAAGGAACCCATCGTCCCAGAGTCCTGGTGGTCCCTTGTGTCACTCTGCTGGATAGACATCTTCCTCTGAAGGAAGCTCTCTAAATTCTCTATAAAACTCTCTCACCTGGGCATCCCACAAATGACAGCAAGTTGGTGGGGAGCTAGCCAGCTGGGGCTGTTGCCTCCTCCCCATATTTGTTTAACCTTTTCTTTTGTTTCTCTGTCTTTGATAGGATCTGGATCTGATGGTGCCTGTGAGCAGGGCTGCTACTGCACTGTAGAAGTCCATCAGAAATGCTCTGACAGGAAGAAAATATGTTTTCTGCAGCCCCTGGCTCCCTGCCAGCTGTGGGATAGCTGCTTCAGACACAGACTAGCCCAGACAGTCACAATACATCATAATATTAGTGAGTTTTGTTCAACAAAGGGTTCAAATGTCTTTCCAGTTAATTATTAATTTCATTACAGCAAAATCATTAATTACATTTTAATTCTGAAAGACGATGCTTCTGCAAATTATGAAGCGAACATTAGGAAAAGGAAGAAAGAGGAACTCACTGGTAACGAGTCCTGAGAGCTACGTGAGTGCTCTTTGGGAGCTGCAGGGGCTGCGGTTCTCCATGAGGCTCCCACTTCTCTGCTCATCCTTTCTCCACTGCCTCCTCCCAGCACTTAAGATGACAAACATGTAGGATGTGGGTGCCTAGCAAGGCAGATGTGTGAGCAACTGCCCTGCATAGGACATAGTTTCCATCCTAAATCAGTGCTATTGCACCCCAGAAACTCCCCATCCTTCCTTAACCTCACTCAGGCTGGCTGACCTTCCAGAGAGCCCTTCTCTCTTGCAGTGAAACCTCGAAGCAATGCTAAGAAAATGTAGGGCAGGGTGTAGTCTGTGGGCTCCTGAGGAAGGCTCTCTGCCTCAGATGAAATCTGGAGCTATGGCTGAGGATCAACATCTTCCTCTCCCAGCACTAGGAATGAAGGTACGTGGCCATACGATGGGGTGAGGAGGGTTAGTTCTTGACTACACTGCAAGACAATCCAAGCAGCACCCTCCTCTGGGGACCAGGCCTGGGTCACCTTTGCTCTGGGTGGTTTGCTCTGGTGGCTGTGTCATACCCAAGGGAAGAGCTGAGGCTGTGATGATCTAATTACAGTCAGCAATTGTTAAAATAATTAATCTGTTTTCTGCCTTATGAGGGAAGTCATGAATTAAAACCTGCAAAAGGGAAATCTGATGCATGATACAGTAAACCTACTGGGCATTTGACACTCTTCTCTAAATTAGAAGTCTATTTTGAAGGCTGTTCCTTGGAGTATCATATTCTGCATAAATACTCTCTCTGTTTTCACCCTTATAGCTTTGATATTTTCTATAGTTCAGTAAACATTTGCCACAGCAGGTAGAAATTACCACTCTGGATCAGAGAAATGGTTTCCTCAGGTCAGAAACCCATCACTGCTGGTGGCCAGCAGCTTTGAGAGGGGGCAAGAGGAAACTGCAGAGAAAGAGATGCCAAAAAGGTGGTGCCAATGTGCACGTTAAGTATCAGTAGCTGTCGTCTTAGAGGGTTTCTTACACAGTTCCTTCAGAGCATGTCGTTTGAAAAAGTCATTTATTCCTCAGTTTTACTGAAGGGGGAACTGAGGAAGAAAGAGGTAAAATAACTCCTCTGAGATTATCCAGTCTGTGAAAGACAATGGGGAAGAGAACCCAGACCTCCTGTGTCCCTTTCCAGTATTTCATCTGTTAGATGTCACTGTCTCCAGATTCCTGTGGGTTTTGTTTGTTCATATGTAGGTCCTTCTAAAGCCATTACTTCTGCTTTTTTTTTTTTTTTCTTTTTTTCTTTTTTCAAATACTGCTATTTTTTTTTTCTGTACAGCTTTTGAGACAGTATGATCAAAACCAAATGCAGTGCTCAAGTGAGATCATGTCGTTGGTTTATACAACCGCGCATTGATATGGGTATCCAGATGCTTTGCTTGCTTTGATTCCTTTGAGTTGTCTCATGCTGGTGCACAGTATTTTTTCCAATGGCTTACAATTAATTTAGACCCCAGCAGGAGGTCCTGATTCTTTTCAAGAAATGTTGGAAAAAAAAAAAAAAAAAAAAAAAAGGAAAATTCATTCAAATAATGGCTGTGTCTAACTGACAATGGCTGTGTTCTGACAATGGAAGTGAACAATCTCAGCTTCCCCTCAAAAAAAAGAAAGCAAAGACAGATATTTCAACTTCTGATAACTTCAAAAAGGGTGATCAAGAATGCACACAGGTGCATACAAATTGCTTATAATAATATAAGCATAATAGTGAATTGCTTATAATGTGGTTTTTAAAAATGATTTCCTTTTTCTTTTTTTTTTTAATCTCATTTGGCTTACCTGTCAATGAGAGTGGATGGATAGGGTCTTCTTTCCAGGGTGCTTCAACTGTGCCTATCTGCAGGCTTTAAACTAATGTCCAAATTTGTCCATGCCTGATGAAGTCCTTAAAGCACTCTCCAGGCCCATCTGGGCTTGAAAAGGTCTTGTTTGAACTCTGGTGAGAGGTTGCTTTTGAAGACTGATGGACAGAGATGCAGAAGGTGGCCCTGCAGAGTCCCTGTCACAGCTACTGATACAGAGGAACAAGGTTTGCCAAAAGGAAATGCTGGCAGTGGTCACCAGCAGGACAGACAACCGAGGTCTTCAGCAGAGCAAATACAGAGCAAGGTTGCAAGGCAGAAGGCAGGTTCATTGAGGGCAGCTCACTCTGGTTATGGAGATATTTATGGGGATATTTAAGCTCTGCAACAGAAGGGGTGCAAAGTCTGCTTGTGCAAGGGCGCCCATGTTAATAGTTCAACTGACAGGAGTGGGGATGTTACAGCAAAAGGAGGCTTAAGGGGGACTTTTTTCTGGAGAGGAGGCAGAAACTACTCCTCCCCTAGCCACAGTGGGATTTCTGTATGGCCACAGGACATCTTGTGCTTCTACTCATCTGTGAAAACTGGTTTATGCTGAGGATACTGAGGTTTTCGTGGATGGTTATGTTATGTTAATTCACCATAAGGCTGGTCAGGAAATGAGGAGACTGCGAAAGGATTTAGGAGGCAGTCAGCTCTGAAATGTTGCAAGGGTTGTGGAGGGCCTGCATGCTTGCTGCTGCACCAGGTCTCTCTCTGCCCAGAGCTTGGTGTCACGTGCTGTATGGTCACCTATCCCTCACATGTGGCAAATGGGGTTCTTCCAGGCCAGAGAAGGGGGTTCAGATGCCACCATGTATAACTCAGAGGAGCAATGTAAAATCAAATGTCTTTGCAGGATGAGTGTGTAATCTTATGGTTTGGTCAGTGCTCAGGTGGTCATATTTTATTTTATTTTATTTTATTTTATTTTATTTTATTTTATTTTATTTTATTTTATTTTATTTTATTTTATTTTATTTTATTTTATTTTGTTTTGTTTTATTTTATTTTGTTTTGTTTTGTTTTGTTTTATTTTATTTTATTTTATTTTATTTTATTCAATAGCCCTTTTTTCTCCCTACCAAACGGGCACTTCCAGCACTGCTGCAAACCAGAGACTGCCTGGCTGGAGAATCCAGCGAGTGAGCTGGAAAAAAGCAGGAGCCCCAAGGCCCGGCTCCTGCAGACCATGGCAGGAGATGGAATTACACAAAGTCCTCTCTGACCTTCCAAAGTTTGGTTCAGTTTGATGTTTAGGAGGTAGTGACAGAGCACCTAGGATTTCCCCTGAAGCCATGAGACTGGTTAACTACAACAAATAGGCAAATAACCAACCTGATGCTCCTATCTGAACTCACAGGACATGTATCCTCACTGGGGACAGCGGCGGGGAGACAGCCAGCCATCCTCCTCCGAATCGCAGTGCTGTTCAGGAAGAAAACCAGCACTTATCCTCAGACGCTTAAACTGATTGCATCCATGCTCCGCCTGGTCAGCCTCTGAATACCACTTCCCCTCGCCTGAGTCACTTAATCACCACTGCCAATCAGCACCATTGAGCAGAGCAACAATACGTCTCAAAGCTCAATCACCTTCATAATCGTCTCACTGTCAGCACATGTGTCTCCCTGGAGGGCAGAATTACCGACAGATGAGATGCAGGGTGTTTTGTAATTGACATGTTCCCTCGGGTGTGTGTGTGTCTCGTGAGGACACGTGGCTGCGTGCACGTACACGGGTGTGTATGCTGTGCTTTTAAATGTAGGTGTTGGGAGCAGCATGCTTTCAGAAAGGGAATTATGCATTTAAACAGAATTTGCAGCTTCTTAACTGGTCAGTCAGTTGAGAAATACATAGAAACAGCAGTGGTGTGGCGAGGCTGACAGTGACTGTGGGCAATATTTAAATACTAAGGGGGTCCACGTGGAGATGAGTCCACAAGAGAACACATGCTGGAAGGCCTGCATTGTCATCACATGGAGCAAGCTGCTCATGTTTCTCTTTTTAAATTCAGCAACTTTATCTGGAAATTACCTCATGGTGAGGGGGACTGAAGTCTGGAGAACCTGGAGAACCATCTGGTCAGTCACCGGACAGTCCCTCCCTTCCAGCCCACGTGGATGCTCCAGGGAGGCTGGGCAATCTCCCTGCCCACCGCTCCATCTGTCACCCTTTCGTTCCCAGCAAAATTGATCTCTGAAGGCCTGCAATTCCTGTAGAAACTTCCAATTTCAAGAGATGGTGATTTTTCTGCAAAGAACCATCTTACCTGAAAAATTTCCGGCACTAATAGCTATCCCTTCCTTATTCTTTTTCGGATTTCTCTCTGCTTCATCCCTCCTGACATGCAGCAGCCAGAGATAAACCTTCTTCACCTTTGTGCCCTGGAGCAGCCTGTCTAGCACCCTTCGCAAGTCCCACCTTTGCTTTCCTGGAAAGTCCAAGCAGCAATGTCACCTGCTAGCTGAGACGTGACAACACAGGCATCCAGCCCCACAGCACTTGTGCTGAATGGTATCGCTGGGATCATTAGCTTTTGACCCGCTACATAGTGCAAGGCTGGTGGTATAAAATACTCTGTTGTGATTCATCACCCGCAAGTCTAGGTACTAATTATAATCCGCCTCTTATGTGTGCCAGTAGCCTATAATTTTAATCCCAAACATTTGTGTGTGTAATGAGGCAATGCTTTTATGGCTTATATCCTGGTGTAAGCCTGTGATTTGTATCATGCTGGAAATACAAAATCAAATAAGAGGGAATAAAAATAAAACAACGGCAAACTTTTGCCCTTTGAATTTGACATATAAAAAGTGTTGTGATGACTTTAAAGTTTGCAGGGAAAACAAGTGAATGTGCATGTCTCCACGGCTGTGTTTCTGGTTTTATACATTTATATAAAGGTAGCATTCAAAGCCCAGGCTTTCTTCCCTGATGCTCAACAAAGCAAATCTTGATATCCATTGACCCAGGGGAATGCTGTGAGCAGGATCAAATTGGAGTCATTTCTGCCTTTGACTTACCAAGACGGAATGCGAGCACGAGTGCCTGCACGCAGACCTGCCTCCAGCTGGCTGTCCCGGAGGCTCCCAGCAAAAACTTGGCTGTCACATCTGGAAACTTTGGGGCTGCCACACAGCCAGTGCTGGGACCCAGACCGAGGGCCGTGGAGTTACCTGCTGCATACATAATTTTCAGGGTACAGATGCTGCTCCTGCTCTGTCATTGCCACCTCTAACAATGCAATTCCTCCAGTAACCAGGATAGGGCCTGATGGCCGTGCGAGCTGATGGACTGTGGGACACGTGGACAGAAGGCTGAAGAGGTGGGAGCTGTCAGGAAACATGCTCTTATTTAATCTGTACCAAAACAGAAAAATTCCCCCACAGGGTGGAAGATCATTGTGAAGAATCTGGGGGGTTCTGGGCACCTTTTTAGTGAGGAATGGTGACATATCTGGAAAGGGGGAGTCTGTCTGGGAGCTGGATGCCACGGCACAAAAGGGAGATGAGATGAGGAAGACCAGCGAGCACAAGGGCAAAAGCCTGTGAACTATATCCTGAAATTTCATGCGCCACAACTCACATGCACACACTGGATGAGCTGTGAGCCTTAGGAATGGCTTTTGAGGGAGGCTGGTGCCATGGGTCCTGCTGCAGCATCGCAGACTGGACTGGTGCAAATTGCCTGAGCCCCTGCTCACTGCCTTCCCTCAGCTGGGGCTTGAGCTAAGCCAGCCCCAGTGCCAGCAGAGCTTCCCTTAGTCTCACGGTGGCACATGCTGGGAGGTCAGTAGTGTGGGACCGAGGCTTGAGGCTCCGCAGTGAGGAGCCAAGGGCTTGAAGTGCTGGGCTGCGCTCTTCTGATGGCTGCTTTAGGTTTGGGGGAAAATCCACGGTGCATTGGACAACCTATCAGTTTAACAGGCAAGTAATCTGAACAAGTACATGGCAAAAGAGAGGAGTATGCTCTGTTGGTTTATGTTTTTCCTAAATAATATATTTGATGAAAAGCTGAGTTAACATGAGAGAGGCAGCAGGCAGGAAACAAGAAAAAACAGTGGGGTTTGAGCAGTGGACGAAGAAACCAGCTTTTCTTTGAGAATGATACTGAGAAGGAAAAGAGAAAGTACTGAGCTAGAAACAATCAAGGTTATATGTTTTAAAATAGCAGCAAAAGCAATAAACTATTCCTTTTGGCTGCTTCTTCAAGCAAGCCACTTTGGATGGAGGCTTTTCCCTGTAATGAAAATTATATGATTTCATCTTGTAGATTGAAGTGGTGCAATAATCATGTAGGGAGTATTTTGGTGTCTTGCATGGGTCATTGAAAAACTGCCTGGCAAATTGGATCACGAGCTATAGGGAACATTCCTGCCACAGCAGGAAAATGCTCTGGATATAGCAAGTGACCAAAGGGTTTTGAAAAATCCTACTGCATGTAGTAATTGTTTCTACTTACATTCACAGAAATATCTATTTTATTTTCTCTTTCTGACTTGTTGTTGTTATTTTTTTTTTTAATAATAGCCTTTCCTTCACATTCAATAACCCTTCTTATACCTTCATTTTCCCTCTATATTAAGACCTGATGATCCATTAAGGCAAATCCTATATTTTGAATTGCATCTAAATTGATACTGGAACATGGACTGCCTGCCTCAAAACCACTTCCATTCTCTTCTGCTGGAGATTAGATGGATTTTCTTTCTGAAAACAGATGAGAATTTTGATTATATGTGTCATTCAAACTGCAATTCCATCTTATTAAACAGTTCCAGGCAGTTGGTGCTGGGAACATTGTAATAAGGACTCCAGCATCTGAGACTGTTTGGCTGAATCTGTTGGCCAATTCCATGCACTTAGTCAGGAAATTTTGGCTGTGGCTAAGTGTGCAAACTGAAAGGCATATGAAACAATGAAAATACGTGCTTTATTATGTCACTAATATTTAAAGTGCTTTAGGATGGCAGCTGTTCATTTCTGCACATTCCAATGCCTTAAGCAGAATTATTCTCCAGACTTATTTTTGTCAGTGTGTGCCTTGGTGTTACAACACCATTCGTCTTCCCTCTCTAACATCCCAGACGTCTCTGAAGTCACTGAGAGAAGAAGCCACACATGAGACAAATGCTGGCTGAGACTAAAAGATTGTCATTCGAGTGTGCATTAATCTTTCTTCTTTTCCCAAACAGGTGCCAATTCATCAGCCCAGATCCAAGGAAGGATGTGGGCTCTGCATTCTTTGTTTCTAGGCATTAGACCTTTGAGAGAGACCCAGAGTGCTGGGAAGGCACGTGACTCCGTGCAGCACCTGAGGAAGGTGAGTCCCGACCTCCAACTGGAAGACCTGCGTTTGTCCATGGGAAGCCCACAACCTGCAGTGCTTTCTAAAAGAAGGTGCTCCAAATTCTTTCCTTAAAGTAATATAAATCTGTCATTTATTAATTCACATCTCCAGCCACTCCACAGATTTCCATGGAGCAGCCTGGGCTACAGCTTGAGTTCCTGCTAAATCAAGGTTTTTGTGCAGAGAGGGGTGAGATTAATGGAGGTGGAAGGTGAATGCGAGCACAACGGCAGTATAATGTGACTGTGGGTTTGTGGAGGTCAGATTAAAAAAAAGTAGTACAGATTATTTTGGTTAGCACAGGTCTCACTCAGGTGAGGGCTGCCTATACAAACCTGCTGTGCAAGCGAGAAAATTTTCCCCTGCCTTTTAGTTAGTTGATCCAGCTGAGTGGAAGGTAGATTGCTGCTCTAAGGGACAAGGGTTGTTTTTGTTGCTTTTTTGTTTGTTGTTTATTCTTTTTTTTTTTTTTTTTTCCCAAAGGTTAATCAGTACTGAATGCGACATGCAACTGCTGCTGCTGAAAGCCACAAAGAGACCAGTGCAAAAGGGAACTGTGATGAAGCTACACACTCCATCCTGGTTCAGGGGTTGGTTGAGTTAAGGAGACTGCAGTCACCAGGGGCACAAAGCCAACGGTCTCAGCACTTCTGTGGTTTCTTCCTGGAATCTTTGCAACAGCTTCCAAGTTAGACCTAAGGTGTTGGTTTTCTTTTCTGCTCAGCTTCCCCTAAAGCCCCATGCAGAAGTACTTTCCTCCAGAGCAGGCTGGAAAGCCTCAACTGGTGATTAAGCAAAGATGCCCACTGAAGAAAGGAGGCTAGAAAAACCTGCTCTGAAAATTCCTCTAACTCTTTCTACCCTAGGCAAAGAGTAATTTTTAGGAACCTTTCTTGTGGTTTGAGTAAAATCCCATTAAAAGGCCACCAGAGGGGGTAGCTTCCACTGCTGCACAGAAGACCAAGAGAGCTGGTGCCAGCATGGCACACATTACTGTTATTATTTATAGTACTCTACCTATACTTATGTAAGTGGTGCTAATTAGTAGATGGAATTAGCCAACTGCTCTCGGCAGCATAATTGTAAATAATTTCCTAACGTTTCACTCACTGAGTAATGAGTTTCTCCTGGAAACACAAAAGATGAACTAATGATAATCTGGCAGTTTCCAGCAAGATGACAAACATTAATTATATGGGATTATGATGTGATCCTCCAATTTAAGTCAGTTTGGCATTTCTAGGCAGAGTTGGATTTAGGAACTTTAGTGGACTTGCTTGTCCGCAACATTTTATGTTGTTTTTCCTTTTTCCTAATTTTAAGCTGCCTTTTAGCTTTAGGTTTTACCCACATATCCAGCAACCATCAACTACTTTGTGGGCAGAACTGCCAGGCCAGGCTTTCTGACAAGATAGTCATATAATTGTGCATGAAAAATATGTACAGTGTCAGGCTAATTTGCGTTTACAAATGACTGTGCCAACAGACTGGCCCACTGACCGTTCGGGGCTGGAGCTGGGCTCTTGGTGCCTGTATGATTAGGCAGATATGGGATGCTTAAATGTGGGGCATGCAAAGTACTCAGGTCAGCTCCAGAAGAGAGGCGCCAGTAATATGAGGACACAAAATATTCCCTGACTAAGGCCATGTCAGCATATGGGACCTTTGATGCTTTTCAAGGGGCTCTGCTAACTGCTGAATGTCCTTGGAAACTTCCTTTGAGCTAAGGTGTGAACTTTGGATCTAAGGTGGAATTGCAGGGACAAGCTTCATCTACTGATGCAGCCTTACTTCTTCCTGATCCAACAAGGTTTTTCACACAAAGCACTGACCAAATCCATCTTTCCATCTACATAGATGTAGATATGAAACTGGGAGTAAGGATGCAGACTTGAGCTAAAGAAGTTAATTTTAAAATTTCTAACTGAGTTCCACTCATCCTTATGTATCCTGAATAAGATGCAGGGCAATTGCAGTTTCCACGTTTGTGGAAAATGGAATTTGGTATATGATAATTTTGTCCTCATATTCACTAGTTTCCTATAAATAATAAAATGCATGATAATCACCACTGGAATTGTTCACTAAAATGAGAAAGGAGACTTTATTCATTAAAATAAAAAGAAGGATATTCATAGACATTGGCTGGAATGAAATCCCCAAGCACCAGGATATTCAGAAGCAGTGTTTGGTTTCTGAGCTTGTGCAAACAGCCAGTTTCTATTCCTGCTGCCGCTGTTTGCCACTATGCCATCTTGGCCCTGTAACAATGTCGTTTAATTTCTCCTTCTGCACCCTGGGGATAACAACCTGGTGCCATTTACACAGCTCTCCACCTCCCTCTCCAGGTCCCAGGGTGGTGAGCAGGGATGTGTGATGCTCAGTAATTGCTGCTTCGCTGCCGGTGGTTGCAGGCCTGAGCCGCCTGCATGCTCCTAATCCAACACCTGGGCTGCCGCTGCTTAACCATTTGCTTTCAGGTCCCACCAAGGCACTGTGGAACTGATGGCTGTTAAAACTGTGTGGATCTTAAGCCTTCTTCCCAGATCTCTTCCAGTTCTGCACTTGCTTTGCCCAAGTGGCCAAGAAGGCTCACGGCACCCTGGCTTGTGTCAGGAATAGTGCAGCCAGCAGGAGCAGGGAGGTGATCACCCCCTGTACTCTGCTCTGATGAGGCTGCACCTTGAGTGCTGTGTTCAGCTTTGGGCCCCTCACTACAAGAAGAACATTGAGGCCCTGGAGTGTGTCCAGAGAAGGGCTACGAAGCTGGTGAGGGGCCTGGGACACAAGTCCTGTGAGGAGCAGCTGAGGGAACTGGGGTTGTTCAGTTAGGAGAAGAGAAGGCTCAGGGGAGACCTTATTGCTCTCTGCAACTACTTGAAGGTGTGGGGAGCTGGGAGTCGGCTTCTTCTCACAGATAACTAGTGATAGGACTAGAGAGAATGGCCTCAAGTTGCACCAGGGGAGGCTGAGTTTGGAAATGAGGAGACATTTCTGCTCAGAAAGAGCAGTCAGGCATAGGGACGGGTTGCCCAGGGAGGTGGAGTCACCATTCCTGGGGGAGTTCAAGGAAAGGTTGGACGTCTTGCTCATGGACATGGTTTAGTGGGTGACGGCGGTGGTAGGGAGATGGTTGGACCAGATAATCTTAGAGGTCTTTTCCAACCTTAGTGATTCTATGATTTGGCATGATTTGGTTGTATACTAGAGGTCAGTGATCAAAGTTTCCAAAATACTTTGGTGCCCAAGTCCTTTTGATTTAAAAGGGAATTAATGGCTTAAATGCTTTTGAAGATCTGCTCCTTGGGACCTGTCTGCACAGATACGTCTGTAGGCTCAGCCTTAATTACCAAGTTCAGCCACCAGTGTTTAAACTAGGGAGCAGCGAGGTGTACCATCTCACACCAGCCTCAGGAGCTGAGGTTTTCAATTTAAGAACTGTTATCAATTATATTTGTGTCTGTTGCCTGAAAGCCATTTGGACCTTTCTATTTCCCTTTGTAGCAGGTGGAGTCCAACAGCACTGTGTTTGCTCTGGTGTTCACAGCTGCTGCCTGCTGCGTGGTTTCACCTGGTGCTGCAGGGTGCTGAGCTCTGGCACTGCACCAGGCAGCTTCCCACACCTGCCATGTGCTCCATGGTCTCTGTCCACACAAATAAATAATGGTATTAACTTCCCTTCCTGCAACTTTTCAATCAGTAGAAACATCTCTCACCTCAATTCACCTAATTAAGTGTCAGGAATTGATCTTTGGGCTGAAATTGGTACCTGAAGTATGAGGGTGTGAAAAAGCTTTACTGGTAGATTTTGTTATTTATTGGCAAGTAGAATACAAGCTTCCGGAGAGCTGGTTCAGCTGGAGGTTACTTAATCTCTTCTTTGTTTTTGTTGTTGTTGTTTTAATGTAATAACTAGATATTGAGATAATTTGTTTACTATGCTGGCCTCAGTCACATCCCTCCTTTGGGGCCAATCTTTTCTGACCCCTTAAAGTTGCTAATAAAAGCGATCTTTAAATTTACCTCTATCTTTCAGTCTCCATCCACTCCTCAGCCCTCCTCTGCACGGGGCATTGCCTGCCAGTGAGTCCCCAGGCACATCTTGCTGCAAGCTCCTTGTAATGCACCCAGGCTTTAAGTATCCACGATGAAATTTTCTGTAGAAAATTTCTGCTTCTGCTGTGGTTAGGAAAGACTTCAGGCAAAGGAACTTTTGAAAAAGAAAATAAATAGAAATATGTTGTTTTACTCATCCTAACAGGAAAAAAGAATCGAGCGATCTCTCAGTTGAGAAGCTCCACCTTGCTTTAGAACCAGGATTTGAAACTTCTTTGGAGGATTTTCCTCTGTCTTGAATCTGCACTAAATATGTCCCCTCATGCATTTGGAATAATGAAGATTTGCAGAGTCTTTGCTGCTGCGAATGCCAAATCCCCGATTCATTTGCAGTGGACGTGCTGAGGTGTCTCAGGAAGAGGACTGCTGCTGTGGCTGTGACTGTGGGACACCAGGAGCCTGCAGGAGCTGAGAGCATTCATGGAGCAAAGAGCTCTCCCCTGCCCTTAAGGTCCCTTGCTGACACTCAGGCAGGATGAAATCACCAGTTTCCCCTTTCATGCATTTTGCATCTTGGGGCTCTGTGCGGGGCAGTAGCAGAGAATGGGGATTTTGTGCACGTTTTCCATCAGTGGCTCCTCCTGGCCGGGGTGTACCTGCTCCGCTAGTCCTGAGCTGTCCTTTCTTGGCTGGGGACAGGTCTTTATATGCTTTCTTGAATAAGAACTCAGACCTTTAATGCTCATTGCTGAACTTCTTTCATAACCGTGCAGGAAAAAATTACAAAATACAAAAAAAAACCAGGACCTTAATTCTTATTTTTACCTGTTGGCATTTTCTGTTATCTCCTGTCTTCTTTTTGTGCTCCATTTCCTTGTTTTGTGCTCATCCTGAAAGTACCTAATAACTAAATTGATTTAGTCTTGACCCATACCTAAATGAGAACAGTCCAATCCCAGAGGCTGAGCTGTCAGTTCATTATACATGTATGCCTCTTCAATTGGGTTTGTTTGGATTTAGGGAGCCAAATTCCTTACTTGTAGAAACTGTTGAAACTAGATGATTTGGACTTCAAATTTATGTGCATTTTATTGTTGTATGTTATTTACTGGCATGTTGAGCACCTTTAGTTAAATGCCACTGCATGGTGATGGATAGCCATTAATTTTGCATTAAGGAACACCCCATCAACTGTATTCTGGAGTCTGGCACTGGGCTGTCTTGCTTCAGATACTAACTTGCTTTGACCTTGGGTGTGTAAGGAAAACACCCTGTGTCTTAAATGAGCACTGTAAGAGAGTGGGTTGATGATACCTACGTCAAATGATGCTGTGAGACTTCATCAATTCACACTTTCAGAACAGCACTCAGAGATCTTTCACTGAAAGTGCAATATGAAAACAGTATTTAAATCTGGATGGAGTTGTTTGATAACCCTTGGCATTCTGGATGCTGAACACTTCTCCAAATAAAGGCTAAACATTTGTAAGGGAGGACAAAAAGGTCTGCAAATATTTACTTACACTTCTAAAAGCTCTCAGGATACATCTGCAGAGCAAAGTATTTAGTACTGTGCTAAATAGCAGAAGGGGCAGCAGAGGTAGAGCACAGCAGTGCAGAGCAAGATCCCAGACTAGCAAAAAGGCTTTTTTCGGCATGATGAAGATGCAGTCCTGCCTCTCCCAGGTCTGGCCCCTTTTTGCAGGCATCCGGGCAGGTCAGGTTTTCTCTTTGGAGCTGCCCACAAAAAAAAAAAAAAAAAAAAAAAAAAAGAAAGCTGAAATTTCTGAACAGATATTCTGTGGCAGGGGAATTTAAAATTTATTTCATGCATGTCCAAGCAGGGGCTGGAGGAAGAGTCCTGTGTGGGCATCTGCCCTGGAGCCCTGTAGGAATGTGACGTGACTCGTGGCAGGTCAGAGAGCCTGGGACATCTGGATAAAGAGTGAGTGGTTGAGCAACAAATGCTCCTGGTATGTTCACTGGCATTTTTGAGCTGAGTGTTGTCTTGGCTGGCTGAATGCTTATGGATTGTCTGCCTGCCTAATGGAAAAGTATTTATTTCATTTTTGTTTAAGGTCAGTATCTCCTAAGATTCATTTCTGGCTGCCGTGTGTTAGTCTTATGCTATGGTTTTTGGACTGTGGAAATAATGAGGTAGTATTTCACCCCCTTCACAGCTTGAAGGCCCAGCCCTCCTGAGTACCATAGAAAGATGCCACGAACCCTCGAGGACATGGGACTTCATCCCCAATCCCTTCACTGAATGTCTCATATTTATAGAACCTGGAAAGCTTTCTTATAAAGATATCCTTCTGAATCAGTCATGAGGTAGTCAAAATGGTCTTTTGATTCAGTGCCCAACCTCGGTGCTGATGGGCACATGGAGAGACCTTGAGCAGGGTGGGTGAGGAAGCCTCACGTAGCCTGGCAGTCAGAGCCACTGTAGGCACCAGTTTATGTCGTCTGAGGATCCAGCCTGTGCAGTCTGGTCGAACCTTAATTTCTGCTCAGATCCTACCTTCCATTAGCACTCTGTATTTCTTTGACAGGAGAAACTTTTCACTGTCTTAAGAAAAGCAGCTGTGTTTCGGGTAAGGCTACTACGTTCAGTTCACCTGCACACCCGCATGCACTCCCAGGCATGCATAGAGCTTAATTTTGCATAATCATGCTGGGTTTTAACCATGGCAATATACTCAGATCTTCAGAAACATGAGTGTCAGATCCAGCTCCCTAAATGCCTCCCTCCTGGAAAAGCAACTACATTTCTGCAAAAATGAGAGGAGAGGGAGAGGGAGAGGGAGAGGGAGAGGGAGAGGGAGAGGGAGAGGGAGAGAAAAGAGAAGAGAAGAGAAGAGAAGAGAAGAGAAGAGAAGAGAAGAGAAGAGAAGAGAAGAGAAGAGAAGAGAAGAGAAGAGAAGAGAAGAGAAGAGAAGAGAAGAGAAGAGAAGAGAAGAGAAAAAAGAAAAGAAAAGAAAAGAAAAGAAAAGAAAAGAAAAGAAAAGAAAAGAAAAGAAAAGAAAAGAAAAGAAAAGAAAAGAAAAGAAAAGAAAAGAAAAGAAAAGAAAAGAAAAAAGAAAAGAAAAGAGCCATTTCTCCTACCCACCTTCTTTTCTGTGCAAACCAGAATGCAATAATTCTCCCAAGCTTTCCCCACTTCCACCTCCTTGGGCTGAGCTAGGAATAATTTGATCTCCTGATCTCAGCATCACTTTTAAGAGACCATCTCTGAAGAAACAATCCTGCCCAACAATAATTATGCTTTCAAATTAATAGTTGCTTGTTACTGGATCCTGATGTACTTCATCGAATTTCGGTGCTGTTCCCTGTAGTCTGACTGAAGATGTGTGTGGCTGACATTTGTCAGGGAAGATGCAGGGAGGGCTGATCCTGCCTTTGGGCAAGAAAATAAACAAGACGATCTCCTGAGGCCCCCTCAAGCCCTGTGCTCCCTCCTTGCAGGAGTCATACACATGCTTTGCCAAGCTCTTTGTATTTAACAAGAGAGAAGAAAAAGCCCTGTCATATGACAGTGAAACGGCACTGCCATAAAGCTGAGAAAACATCCTTCTTCAGTTGAAATGAAGAAGAAAAATGCAGCTGTCTGTATTTCAAAGTTTTTATGGACACTGGAAGGTGGTCTCCTTTCTATCCTCATGTGATCCAAAACCTGAAGCCATTTAAATGAGAAATTTAAGAAAGTTATAACAGGGGAAAATATTTTACTCATTTGCCCCCCACCTCCCCCCTTTTTTTTTTGAACATAAATTCAGTTTGGGTACAATACACGTGAAGAACTTTAATACTCTCTTTCCCTCTCATCTACATTCAAAAAAAGGAAAACATTTAGGGATGGAGCCAGAGCATGATCTTGATTAATACATCCAGATGTAATGCTGAAGTAAATCTTATGCTATAAATACAACTGCTTTGGGCTCCCATTTGTGTAACAGATAGAAATCGAATGCAGGGGCTCCAAAAAATTCTCCTGCACCTTCCAAGGCTCAGTCAGGCCCACATGCAAAGTCCAAAATAAATTGAATTTACTGGAAAATCCCCAAGATTATGTCTAGAGTGATTCCAAGACTTTTCTGTTTTCCAATTCAAATGAGCCCTATTACACATCGGGAATGTCTGGAGGAGAAATACAGCCTATTTCATAAAGCCTTATTATATATTTTAATGCACACAAGGTAAACATGAAAATGTCTCTTTGGCATTTTGTTGTTTCAGTTTTATAATTCCATGTGCTTTTTAGTTACTTATGAGAATTTAAAAAACAAAAACAAAAAATAAAAATAATTAAAAAAACCCACACACTTATTTTTTCTCTGCAAGGACTACATCTGCCACGTCAGACCATGTACTTCATGGGTGTGTTTTAGTCACTTGGTTAGCTTTGATCTGACAAAAGCATAATGAATTGGGATGAGTCAAATAACGTCATTCAGGAAACAACCCCCAACCCAGGTGGCAATAAGCTTGCTGCAGGCAGCCATCCGCCCCAAAACTGATCTTAAAAACTTTCTTTCCAGGCTTCACATAGCCTCCAACATCATCAGTAATCAGTTCCCCTGGGCTTTGCTTCCATCACCAGTGGACATCCAGAGCCACGTATATATTTGTGTCACCTTTGCACCTAAGATGGGCAGTGCAAGGAGAAAATCTGTTGAAGAGATTTGTGTTTCAGGGGCCCAGTTCCTCCTTCACACAATGCAGGGAAAAACACTCAGCTTCTAGAGAGGTACCAGAAACAAAGTACATGTTCCTCAAGCACTGCATTAGTGATAATAAAATATGCACATTAGGCAGTTACTATCATAGTGCCCTGCATGCATTAGCAGGCTCTAATCACCCTGACAAGCCTCACCTAGGCCACCAGCCCTTCTCCCAGGGCTGTATTTAAGCTCAGGCCCTTAACCCCACTCCTTTTTTGGAGCAGTGCTGTGTATGTGCTGTGCCTTGCTCCTTGCTCTCTCCAGCCTGACTGCCTGCTGTGGTCTTGGCGCTTCCTCACCCTTGTGGACTTACCTGGTGGTCTGCAGGTCCTGCTCTGCTTTCTGTGCTTAGGTGGCTCCAGCTCAGCTCCTTCTGCAGAGCATCCTGCTTGCTGTACCCAGCAGGTATCTTTTGCGGTGCTTCCTGGTGCTCCTGTAACTGCTCGGACAGAAAGTGTTGTGGCATCACAGGAGCAGGTATGTGAACCAATGGAGATTTAAATGATGGATAGGAAAACACCCTGACCTCCAGGAGGTGTCCTTTCCATGTGCAGTGTGAGAGATCCCCATGGGTGTGGATCTCCACAAAGCCGTGGTGAAAAGCAGGGATGAACGGCAGCAGTCCCCTGAGCTGAGAAAGTGGTATTTTAATGCTTTCCTGTCACTGAACTGGGCACAGGGTGATGCTGCTGTGTCTTGGTACTGCTGGAGGCTGGTGACCTTCTAACAGGTTCGCTTTTTAGTGGCAGTCACGTTGCATAGATAGCTTTCTAAATGCAAAGCAATACCCCTTTCTTTAAGGGGCAGAGAGGTGCAGTACCACAGCGCTCAAACATCTGTTTCATTTTTGCATTTTCAATTCTAGCTCAGATAATGGGAGCTTTCACACAGGAAAGAAAAAACAGCAAGAGTCCCCATTATTTACCAATCTATAGAGGTATAAATCACAGAGCTGGTAAAGCCCTATTCCTGTGTGATTTGGGTTTTATGGGTTATTAGTGTAACTGGCTTGTGATGCTCTTCTTTTCACATACAAATGGCAACGCTTCATTTATTGTGGGTGGGATTGATTCCCCTCCCAAGGGGTCCCCATTGAACCTAGCATTATTTGCACCAAGCATGGGAAGAGAGGTATGATTTCTTTAGTCCTGTAAAACCATTCTTTAAGGCTTGGCTTTGTGTTCTCCATTGCAGAGCTCCCTCGCAGGCTGATAGTTACTGTGGCACTAGCGGCTGCACTAGGAGCTAAAGGGTTTGTGGAGGTGGGAAAGCTAAATATCACTGCCCATGATGTGCCTGCTTAGTTGTACTGAAGTTAATGCTACAGGCAGTGCTGCCTAGTCTGCGATTTGTAAGGGAGTTTCAGGGTACATTGGCAATATAAAGAATAACTCTTCTAAGTTAGGATTTCTTTTAGCTCCTTTAAATGTCTCTGAGTAAGCTGAAGTCCTGCAGCATGAATTCTTTGCTTTTTTTCTTTTCTTTTTTTTTGCAAGTGGTTGGGAACCTCAGGGTCTGCCTCTGCTGCCAGCGAATGGCTGCACTGTGGCACTGCAGGGTGCTGCTCACCTCTGTGGCAGGTCCCTGGGGGTCTGTAGGTGCGGTGTTGCTGCTCAGGGCTGGGTGTGTTCAGGCAGGGATTACACCTGGGTGTGCAGACTGCCTGCTCCAGTACTCATGGGAAGGTGCTGTTAAAGCTCTTCAGGGATCTTTGCTTAGGATTATTATTTTGCTCTTTCACCTTGGTAGGTTACAGGACATCTGATGTTCTTGGGTCTAGTGTAGGGATGCACTGTAGTTTCCTGTAGCCTGAAGCCTCACGTATATGACGTAAGATCCCTAAGTGATTGCTTACTTAATAAATTTGTGCAGCTGTTCAGCATATGGATTTTCTCTTGTGTTCTTCTAGAAAAGGATAAATTGAATAGCTTCCAAAAACCTGCACTGCAAACTCTGTCTTACTTTAAAAAACAGATCTAAAAGGGAGAATTTTGTCAATAATGTTCTCTGCAGTGGATTCTCATTGAAGATGCTTAAAGGTCTTCCCAGATAACTTTTTCAGTGTGAAACAGTGACAGATAAGGTAAATAAGAGGATAAGTTATAGGAGCAGTGAGAGGGGCAGGAAGGAAGCTGCAGGAGAGGAAAGAGTGATGATTTGTCTTCAGTTGAGTCAGTTCTGATGCAGCTTTGATGCTTTTCACTCCCCCACAAGGGGAACGGCAAGGGCTGCAAATATAAATATTCATTTTCCTTCTCCAATAAAACTGTCACTGGACAAACCAATCTCAGGAAAAAAACTGCTGTTTTCCAGGTGGGGAAGCAACTCTGTGGTATGAACCTTGTCCTGAGAATCAGGCACTGTAGGTATTTTTGTTTTTTTTTGGAGTAGAGTTGGCCATACAATGCACGTAGATTATAACACCCTGCTGAGCAGCAGTGAAGCTGCACATGCTGGTGATTTTGCAAAGTGGACAGCAAAACTGAGGGTACTGGGGGCATAAAGTTGGCAAATAATTGCACTTCTGGCATGTTTCATAGCAACACCAAAGATCCTCTGGTTTTATAGTCAGAGTGTGGATTATGCACAAGTGTGCTCTATAGTTGGTGAAGAATTGCACCAGAGAACAGAGTGAGCAGGCACGTCATAGCCAAAAACAGTCAGTGGACTTCTTTACTTGCTGTGGTCTTCTATATTGGTAGTCAATGTTTTCATTGATCCCTCCTGAAAGCCTGTCCTTGATGAAGGTGTTAAACTAAAACACAGTCATACAAAGCTGATGACTCCTTCCTACCCAGTTTGGCCAGGGGATGAGTCTTCCTTCCCATTACTGCCTGTCTCAGAACAGCCACCAGTTAATCCATGTTTCTTCTGAAACGCAAGATGCAGGTTGACATGACCATGCCAGCACCTTCTTCATCTTCCACTTGGATTTCCTCCTGCATTTTGCTGTAATCTCAGTCAAGTAGGGATGTCTTTCTTCTGCCAGCAAAGTACCGTCAGCTCATTCTGTGCTCGGCGGTGAGTTAACATGTTATTCACTAAACTCTTCAAGTCAAAAGCAGCAGTGAAAAAAGTTCCCACACTGCACTCACGCTTCTGCACATACTAACTATGTTGATTTTTAGTTACTGCACATGGCTCTGCTTTGGCATGAGGCATCTTGTTTCCTGCTGACTGGCTTGAGACTGCATGGGCTTGGAGAAAGACGTTTTCAATGGCCTCTCCTACACTGCAGTTAGAAGGGCAAGGTAAACACACAAAGGAATTTTTCTTTCCATTGATTTTTTTTTTTTTGGACCTTATGTACATCAGTTGGAGATGGCTTTTGTGTAACCTGAAACCACTCCAGTGCTCAAGAAAAAAAAATCCTCAGCTTAAAAACACTGCATGTTATTGTGTTGGACATAGCATTCTGACTCCTACTGTGAAGGTCAAAAAGAAAAAGCTTAGCCCCCCTGCCAAGTGTCATGCTAACAAAAGCTAACACTGACAGCCCTGGAAATGAAAGCTCAGCTTATGTGGTCCGGACGATGTCAAGTTGGTCCTTCTCATGTGTGCATACATGGAATGAGAGCCTTGACTTAGCAAGATCTCCTCCGGGGGGTGAGCAGCCCTGCTAGGAAGGCATCCATTCCCTCCCTTTGGCTCACGGCTCTGGCAGAGGCTGCAGGTCACCCTGTGGTTGGAGTTCTGCAGCATCGGGACACGAAGGGATGCTTGGAGACCTCCTTTGGCTGGTTTCACAGCTCCCACACATGCACTGGGTTGGATTCACAAGCAGCTCCTACTGACTTCTAGCTTTTGGTCTGAAAGTTCAAATTTTTACACCCTCTTGCAAATATTTTGTATGGAATTAGGTGAAATTCATGACAGGCAAGGGAAAACCATGCAGACTTTTTCAGTCTTCTGACTCCAAGTTAAGGATGTTCAAATACTTCATTTCCCTTAATGCAAGGATCCTTCTAATTTCCAGCCTAAACTTACTTTCCCCCCAGGCCATCATTTTTCATTTGTTCTTTTGTCACTTACATTTTATATCTGTGGTGAGGACAAATTGTAGATTTAATTAGTGTTGCTGTGAAGTTTTACACTAGGTACAGATGGAAAAACTCACTTGCAATAATCACAATATAGTTACTGCTTTCATACGATTAGCTGAAATTACATTGATTTTCCTCTTCCCATACTCTGCGTAAAAGTACCTTTTATCAACAGTATACACAAATGTTACTCTATGGGGGGTTGCTGGTGTTGCTCTGATTTAAAATAAACAAAAAAACCCAACACATAATAGCTTGTTTGTAAATATGCCTTATCATTTATAACACTGTCTATTACTCCTTTGTGACAGTTTGGAACAAAACAGCTGAGGAGGACATTGAGATGTGTAAAACTACAGGAGGGAGGGAGAAGATGGATAGAGATTGATTGCTCACTATTTCCCCTGGTGCAGGAATTAGGGGGCTTCACATGAAGCCAGAAGAAGCCAGCTCCAAAATAAAGATGAAAAGGTGATTCTTCATCTCTCACACCTGAGTTAGCTCACCTCCAGGGAGCAGGGCTGCAGGCACAGCAGAGCTGTGATGGCAGCTGGGGCTTTGCAGCCCTGGTCTGCAGCAGCCTGGTTACAGCTGACACAGTAAGTTCCCCCCCTTCCAGACACACAATGAGCTTCTCTGCTTTATTACGTACATATAACCTTTCTCTGATGCTATTCATACACGTAACTTGTCTAAAAGGAAGTAAAGCCCCGAGGTTAAGAAGTGTTTTAAAGCCAGAAGACTTACAGGGGTGGATGGGAGAAATTTTAAGAGCATGAAAGCATCTCCATTGATTTCAGTAGCAGTTGGCTTTGTAAAAGTACCCAATTTACAAGTGTAAATAAATTATTTCAGCAGTGTGAATCATTGCAGTTGTATATATCGAAATTCCATCTAAAGAGGGTTCTTTTTGCTCTGACAACTTAAAAGCATTTAGAAAATACTAAAGAGCTATTGTTTGTGCTATCAGTAAAATAAAGAAAACAAAGTTTACTGAAGCTATTCCAAGGTTAACTCTTGCTAGCAACATGTCATTGTTCCCACATTTTTCGTAACTAAGCTTGATTTGAAAATGCCAGAAAATCGCCTTTCTTCCCAGTACAAGCCTGTTCCTTCAGTCCTGCTGTTAGGAAGGGGCTTGTGCAAGTGCCATTCCTCTCATCCCACCTTCAATGTCATTGTGTCAGTGCTGGCTCACTGTCTGATGTTGCATGACTTGGGGCAGAAAGCCTTTAAGTATTCAAGGAGAAAAGTGTTGATCCTCCACCAGACATGGAGAGAGACGGATAGGATGCTCCTAGGCATATCTCATCATTTGGTGCTCAGGAAAGAAAAAGGGAAGGAAAAAACAAAGATTTCTGTGCTGATAGTTTTCTGCAAGTGGACTTTCTCACAGCCCTGCTTCCTTTGCTAAATCTTCTCTGAGCCAGAGAAAGGGCAAGTTAACTCTGTAGTTTATTCTCCTAGTAAAATAAAATCACGTAGTGTTTCTGGTTTACACCAGTACAGTCTTGTTGGCTTCTTCTAGAAACTCCTACTTTCTCTGCAGAGAGCTCAGTCCCAGCTCTGGCTTTGTAAATAGAGAAATATAGCTTTGGTGCAAATGCTTGTGAGCCTCTGCTGCTTCATATACAGCTTTGGAGGTCTGGTTAATGCTCCAAAGCACAGCATCAAGACCAGTGTAAACTGCGTGGTTAATGACTGGTAGTAGAATATATGCTGGTATTTTATTTTATGAAGGATTGCTGGAGTGGGAAGTAGGATGGAGAAATGGAATTAATGTGTGTGCTCCAGTGTTAAGGGATGGCTGTGACTGAGGAAGCTCCCATAAGTGAGGAAATGGCCTTCTTCACTCATCGCTGGCCTTTCTCTGGCCAGGTAAACTCAATTACTTGAAGATAATGAAGTCCAACTCTGGAAGCTATTATGTGGGTTCAGTTCTCATTGAATAGATTGAGAATTGTTTCTGAAAAATCCTTTGGGAATCTAGAACTGGCATTTTCAGGGCAATATAGCTGGCCTTTCCAGTTGGTATCAGTGGCACATTGGTGATATCATAATAAAGTAAGTGGTAAGGTGGGTTCACAGGTGGGGATTTCTCTGGAAGTTTTATGGATTCAGTTAAGGAGGTATTGATCTGCTCAGTAAATGCTGAAAATTTTGTGATTCTTCACATAGCTGCAGTTGGGAGAGCTGATGTCCAAAATATTAGATGTTTCCCTGATATGTGCTATATATTTTAGAGACTATAGAAGTATTTGTATCTTAGTAGGTTTTTCCACGGTATAGGCCAGCTTGAACATGAACTAAAGCCACAAAACACTGTAAGGCTGTCCCAGGACTTCCCATTTTAAGACCTTTTAAGCTGCTTTTAACTGAAACTTCCTATGATGGGAACCTCTCTTGGTCTGAATCCTTTTTGAAAAGTGACTCAGCAATAAGTCAATGGAGAAACTGTTACTTTGTGAGTGTTAAGAGTGTCTTCTGGTGCTGGTGAAAGAGGTAAGATATATATTGGAAAATGGTCTTGAAGTTTCAGGGTGACCACAGTCACGATAGCTCCACCTGACCCAGAGCTGGGAGGGGGACAGCACTGTCCTGGGAAGAGGGATTCTCCATCACAACCTGTGCCCATAGCCTGGATAAGGAGCCCAACACCTTCATGGAGTAATCCTGGCTCTGCAGAGAGACCCAGCTGCTGGGCAGAGGGCAAGCGGAAGGTTTGGCACAGGGGGCACCTGTCGAGATGCAGGGGGAAGCTGGCACAGCAAGGGGGGCCCTGGAGCAGGGCTCCACAGGGGTGGAAGATTTCACTTTGGGAGAAACGGACAGTGGAAGCAAGAGGTTTATTTTTAGTATTTCTGTTGGGCTGGATCCAGAAAGCCAGATGAGGCTCGTTCTGATAGGCAAATGTGTTTTAACTGGCTTCAGCAAACCCATATGTACATCTGAGGAGTTATGTTTCCCCAAAGTAAATTCTCCTGATGTGAGCTTCCAGTCTGAAAAAGTGGTTTAGCTACAGGACCTTCTTGGTAAGCACATCTGCTCTACAAATTTGTGCAGCATCACATCTGCCAGATAATTTAGCAAAACCTGCAGAGGTCTGGGAAGGGAGGGAAAAAAAAAAAAAAGATGGATTCATTTTTGGCCTGCACAGTGCCAACAGAGTGAACTCGGGACAAATTGTGGCTTGCAGCTACCTAGAAGATACCTAGATTTTATCACCATACCTAGCTTTTATCACCATGCAACTGGGTAGTTCTGCTGAGCAGCACATTGAGAAGAGGAGTGCCAGAAGAGAGACCTGAGCTAGGATCTGAGCCTTAGGGACACCAAGGAAGATCCTGCAGCTCTGAGTACAGGATCACTCTGCTTTGACCTTAACCAGTGATTCATGTGCTGTTACAAGGCTTTTTTGTAGGAATCTTCATAAAGGGAAAACCTACCACAACTACTACTAGCACTCAAACTGTGTGCCTGAAGACTAGCTTCTCGCTGACTCCTGTCTGACCCCAGTCCTAGGGGCATATCAGTAGCTTCTGTTCCAGCTGGTCCTTCACCAGACCGCAGCAAATTCCTTACACCTGGTGCCATATCTTGGCACTGCAGTTCATCGGTATCTCTGGGTTAATCCCTACAATTACCCCGTTCTCCAACCCGATCTCCAACAATAGTGCTGGCAGCTGACAAGGAGGAGGAAGAGGAAAGGTGCCATCATGGGAGCTGTAGGAGGGACTTTGGGGCAGAGCTGGAGGAAATGAGAAATAAATTGTGTTGTTAGTGCAGAGATTTCAAAGGATTTCTTGTAGAGCTGTTTCTTCTGCCATCTCTTCCCAGTTATGCACACACCCACATGCAAGTGCTCCTGTGTCACTGTTTACTAGTTAGCCTGTGACAGGGAAAGTATTTCTCTCCTCCTAGGCTACAACAGCCGACAGTTAGCCTTCAGTAGCATAATGACCAGCCAGTGTGAAACTGTTAAAATTGCCTCATAAATAACTCTTAATGCACAGAGAACCAGGAGTTGTTGTTGCTCATAGATAAATTACTTGCTGCCATTATGGAGCATTAAACCATGGCTAATATGGAGGTCTCCGTAGGGGTTTCATTAAACACCAGAGGTTTCCTATAGATTTAACCATTGGGGAGCTACACAGCTCTTGCTGCTTGTCAGCTCTACTGTGTTAGAGGTTATGCACTTCTGCACAGGAGGACCAGGGATGCTAATGGACAGGAAAATACCTCCTAATGAAAAAAGGAAACAAAAAGTCCCAATATTGCTAAGATTCAGTGACAGAATATTGTTTGTAGCAAGCTTTTCGTTCTCTGTATAGTTTGGAAGGTGCTTCTTTTTGCACTAAGGGAGCGTGATTGGAATTGGATTTCTTCCAGTCAAGAAGGAGAAGGGTACTAGTTCAGGCTGGTTTTTAACATGGTGGTTTCCAAACCTCTGCAGTTAGCTAGGTCGGAAGAGATGTGCTGTGATGTGTTCGTGTGTTGTCACTTGCAGATCAGAGCTCATGCAGAAATGTCTACCCATGTCCCCATCACGCCCCCACACTGCCTGGTAGAGGCACCCTCTGCCATCTCCTCACCTACATCCCCATAACCATGCGACCCCCCTGGCCCAGGGCTTCAGCCGCTGCCTTCCTTGCACCCAACCATTGCCACTGAATGGTGTTAGAAGCCCCCAGGCTCCCTGGGATCAAGGGAGATGAGAACTGAACCCCTGTGTGGTCTGAATTCTCCACTGGTTATGGACTGCATTGCGGTGGCAGTGCTATGCCCAACGTCATTGCTCCCGGACCGGTGCAGGGCAGCTTGCAGCGTGCAAGTGGCTTGTGTGCGTTCGTGCTTGCAGAGCACGGATGCCCTCCTACAGCTAAGGCCAGAAGAACAGATGGTGCCCAGCAGATGAGATTTGGGAAGGCTTAATGACCACTATGAAAGTATTTATAGCTTCCTCTTGTAAGAAACTTTTGGTAAGCAATTACCACTGGTACTAACTGTATTTCTAAAGTGTGCTTTTCCATTTTTATGACCTTTTCTATTGCTGCTGTAATATACATTATTTTAATACTAAAATCTTTAAATCACTATTTATTTTTTAATATGCTCAGTATTAGTGTTATGTCGAATATATGTCGTCTTTGGCAGTCTAGTGAAATTGTTCTTATTCTCAAAGCTATTGTAGCTGTCATTCACATGTAATTAATGTGACTACACCATTGATGACTCTACTGACATTAATTAGAGGTGTGAATAGGAATTCACACCCAGCAATGTTCCCCATTGGGTCTCCATTTCTCTCATTCCAACCCACTGTTTCAGCTGAGCAGTGGGTGGACAAGAGCAAAGTAAAGTACATAAGTGTGATCTCATTGTGGCTCCATGAGCACTGCATCCACAGGAAAACTGGGAAAACTATAGCTTTTCTTCTGTACAGTTAGTACCTGCTGGAAGTTGTACCATTTTATGGGCTGAACAATTCACTGTGCAGTGTTTAGATAACTGAATGCAAAAAGGGAGAGCTGTCGTGTCGCCAGCACAGCCCTGGTGATGTCCAGCCATCCCTGTCTTTGTGTTTGTATAGGAAAATTGACGAATAAGTGAGCCTTGCTGTTGTGCCTTTCGGTGCGAGGAGAAGGTGCAGCTGTGGCTGGGATACTAGTGTTACATGGGATGAGTGCAACCCCTGTCACCATCTTACAGGTGTCAGAGCACTAGCAGTCAGGAGGGGATTGGTATTGACTGGCAGATAGTCTGAATCTTATTCTGTGATTGCTTAAGCTCTCTATAGACTGACCAGGTGTTCTGAGAGTTGTTCATGGGACCCATGCTCCAGCTCCAGCCACCCAAGTGAGCTGAGCTGGTCCCCACGGCAGGGTGGGAGCACTCATGGTGCACACCTGCCTTGGTCTGCTGGCTGGAACCTGTCCCTGCTCCCTTCAGGGCAGCAGAAGGGGCTGTGAGTCACACTGGAAAAGGAAAAAGGATTAGGATAGGACATGGCTGGGCACTGCTTATGAGTCTCATGGTTTAAGCATAGCTTGAGCCTCCCTCTGGAATAACCAATTTGTTTCATTGATCATCTAGAGAAACACACCTTCTGGCATTTGGAGACTAAATTAGGTGATGTGATTACTCCTTTAAACCCAAATCAGATGCTAATCCTTCAGGCACCCTGATCTTTCCAGCTTCTCTTCCATTCCATCCTCAAAGTACAGATTAAAAAGGTGAATTATTATTACTTAAACAGTTTTAAAACTCTGATTATTCTCCTGACTCCCCATTTCTGCCTCAGCAGGATAGAAATAATGTCCACTGAGTCTGGAGCAAACCCAGCCCCTTCCAATAGAAACAAGCCACGTGAGATCTGATGGGAGAAGATAGAGGGAAAAATAATTAACTGTGCTACTAAGTAATCAGGAATTGTAATCCTTACCTGCAGCTGGGCTGTGTTTAGCTGATACGAGGAGGACATCATTCAGTTTAGCCAGTCCCACAGCATCCCCCAGCGTCCTGCCAAGCCCTGCCTGAGATTTTGCCCTTGGTTCCATTCCCTGGGCTGAAGGGGGCAGGATCTGGCCTGGTGGTGTTACCAACTCCAGGTGTTTTTTTTCCCCTGTTGTGAAATACTTACGTACAAAACAGGTAAAGAGAATGTGTAGAAATACTGCAAGTCTTCAGAAATGTTTTATTCTGGTATCTGCATAACACAGTCTGCGCTGGTGAGGTTATTGCAAGGAATAACTTATGAAAGAGCATTCAGTGGCCAGTTATTTTAAAGTGCTCCCAATCTTGTTTAGTTGTGATAAAGAGAATAAATAAAGAAATGCACATATTCACATCCACACAAAAGCCAAAATCACACGTGGCAGAGATAGTCAGAAACAATAAAGTCCAAGATTGAAAAACGAAAGAGAAGGACAAAGCCTTGTGGTTTAATATGAAGGAAAATATATGGCAGAATCTTTCATCTCTGACCATGTTTGCAGCAAAGTAATAAGATACATTGGCTCTGAATGGAAAAGATAAGAGACTAGGATAAACAAGCTTCAGTACAACAATCATGGGAGCTAAATTATTGCCTTGTTTTTATTACTACAGGCACAGAAAAGCAGTGGGAAGATGGAGCTGCAGGGAAAAACTCCAAGAGCCAGCGGGATGGGCTGCTAATACTTGGGTATGTTTTTTAGAAGGCTGAATGTTTGAGATTTTCCTCCTGCAAAACCACTGGAATAATGCTGCCTATGGGTAGCTTGAATGCCTGGAAACAGTGGCTGTAGGTTACAGATTGTTGTACTTTAACCTGGCAGGCAGCTGAGTGCTGCAGAGCCAGGTGGGGGAGAGAATCACAAAAAGGTAAAACTAGTGGGTCAAGATAAAGGCAGTTTAAGGCAGGAAAGGCAGGAAAAATAATAAAATCCTAAATCCAACACAGGACACCGTACCAGCCACATCAAGTTTATCCTAGCTGAAACCAGGATGTAGATATAAATAAAAACGCTGGGAAAAAGGGCTTTTCTGAAGCAAACCTGTAGATGTGTGCAGGGTCTGGAGGTTTCTTTCTCCCATGTTAATGCTAGGGAAATAGAAATTAAGCTAGAATGATGTTTTTAGGTGTAGAAGCATACTGCTGAATTCCTGACTTCTCATGCAGTTTCCTAAACAAGTAGGTTGATTTTTCAAAATGCTGAGCAACTTGTGAAGCCAAGTGGAAATATGGAGACTGATGGGTCACTAATGTGAGAAGGGACTGGGATGAAAGGGATGAAAGGCACCGTATGAAAGTTGCTGTCATGCTGAAAGTTGCTTTATCTTTGACATCCAGACTGCCCCTGGACCTTAAGCAAGTGTAAAGAAACAGGTCTTGGACAACACTACTGGGCCTCTTGGGCTCATATATCACAGGTCTGAACTTCTAAATTTTACCTATTATAATTAGTCCTTCTAGCTAAGGAAGAGCTTCACCTCACTCCTAGGACATGAGTTTGTTTGCCTGTGTTTCTTAGCTGGCTGCTGGAGGAAGAGTCAGGAAGCCTGAGGAGGCATCAGGCAGGCATGCCAGGTGCAGCAAGGAGCTTTAGACTCGCAGCCAAACGTTTTGGCTTTCAACCTCTTCTTTTCGTAGCAGGTCAGACCAGACTTTGGCCAAAACTTCTGTGCTTTGTCCAACCCAGTTTAGGGGATGTCTGGATCCTGAGGCAATGTCCATCCATGCTCTTAATTCATTCCTGACATGGTCTTCTTATCTCCACACTGATCCCCAACACCCACCATTGTGCAAGGTCCCTGATGTTGTGCTTCCATCCACACTCAGTGTGCTAAGAGGTACCTGAGGAAGCAGTTTTCTGCTTACAATAACACAACTTTTTATCTGTGTCAGGAAACTTTGCAGCCCAAATTGTGATGTAGCTTATACTGCCTTCCTGTTATGTTGCGTCTTCTGCCACAGTCACTGCAGTCTCCCAGGTTCTTCCTTACAGGAGGTCTCCTTATTTACCAGGGGAGAGAGAATATGACAAATTAAGCCACATTTTGTCACAAGGAGTATGTAAAAGATTTACCTAAAGAGCAAATCTTCCTGCTTTCCCCCTTTGCCACTAGTGCATTTGAAGATCTGGCCTATCCATCTCCCCTAGGTGGGATTGCTCATTAACAGCATCTAAGTGCTTTCAGTTTGGGCCATATTAAAATATGTGGATTAAAGAAGCACTTCAAACAGTCTGAGGAAAAAAAAAATAATAATAACAATAAAAAGCTTCCAAAGGAACTACTGAGATTAAAAGAGTTCCTGGAACTGAATGCAGTTATATCAAGTGGTGCACTAGCACTGACCCATCCGGGCAGCGGTTCCCGAGGTTAGGAGCAGCCCCAGCCTCTGAGGCTGGATGGACCCTTCCAACGTTTTTTAAAAGCAAAGCCTGCCACACCTCATGACCTGTCGTTCATGCCAGGATTATTTGATCCCAGTATCTCAACACGTGGTTGTGGTATTTCCAGGACTTTTCCATCAGCTCATGATGCTCCTTTACCTGGGTTTCTCCTGTTTGGGCTTATGTCCATGATCTGCAGTCACTCTTCTAGGACAGGTCGGCTGGCCTCTGAAGGACAGTATAGGTAAGTGTGTAATGTTATATTTGGGTGCTAAAATTATAGCACACTTCAAAAACAAAGTTTTTTTTTTTTTTTTTTTTTTTTGGCAGATTTCCTCATTTACTGAGAGTATCATGATTTCAAGCATCTCAATTCCAAAACACCAGAGCTGAACATATTTTTTCATGTGAAGTGATTGTTTCTATGACATCAAAATATTTAATTCCAGTTTCATTTTTTAAAACCTTTTATTTCTTTTGAAATCCCCTTTCAAGAAAAAAAGCTAAGCATTTCATTGTACATCACCTCAATTTTATCAGATTGCTTCTTTTGTAAAACAAAGTTTTGTGCAGTTGATAAGCACGTTTAAATTTAAATAGCTTCTTTCAGTTTGAGATTTCTTTAATGAAAAAAAAATCCTGTGGGTTCTATTTAAAACCTGCTGTTATGTGCATTTAAAAAAAAAAAAAAAATCCAACCAAAAAGTGTCATGAACCAGAATGTGTTTTATTCACCCCGACATAAATTGCAGGTATAACAATGCCCGTGAGAAACAGTGAACTGGAGAGAATTTTTCAAGCACTTCACTGTGCCAAGAAAACTGTATACTCATCAGTTACTCCTGCCACAGCTCAAGATTTCTGAAGTAGGGATATTAAACAGTTTGCAATAAAGTCCAGAGTCAGAAATCACCTCGTTTAATTCTGAATAGGAGGTGAAGACCAGGCTCTCTGAGAGGTTAACAGAGATTCCTAGCCTCTGTGTAATGGCACTCTCAAAGACGACTTTAAGGTCCTTTACAATAGCATTGGTTGCTTTCATATGTAGAGAGATGGGGGGGGGGGGGGAGGGAGAGGGGAGGGTGACAAGAAAAGAAGTGGGTATAACCAATGCTGGAAATTGGTCTGTCCCTCAAAAGTCAGAAATTGGGGGCATAATTTCAGGGAGCTCCAAACTGTGGGTGATAATGCAGATCTGGAGCTTCAGTCCATGATTATCAAGCCTGCGAGGGTTTGCGTGGGAGCAAACTTCAGTTTGGAGCATCACTGTGATATGCTCCCCCAGAGTCAGGAAGGTTATTCCTCAGATGCTTCTTCCCTCAAAGACTGGCACTAAGCATCTTGACATTAAAGAGTGTATTCAAAATATACATATTGCATACACTGGAAAGTGTATTTCTGATTAGCATAAAATCCTGATAGTTTTCCAACATTTTAAATATAGGCTCATTAAACTGTTTTGCAGGTTAATGTTGTGAAGTTTGGGACACATCTTGTTTACATAGAGGAAAGTTGGATAAGGTATCCTAATTGCTTGGAGATTTCATAGTGATTCCCATCTAGACTATAAGTTCTACATACCTTTGCTCTCATTCCTGCACCTAATCATTTTGACTTCAAATGGGACTTTCTATAATTACAAAGAACTCTGCAGATGGGGACGTGGAGCAGGGATGACAAGATGCATCACTGGAAAAAAGTCCTGGCCAAGTCTGTAGTAAATCTTAATGCTGGCTGTGGGTGTGAAAAGCTGGATTTTTGTTTGTTGACACAGTTGATTCAGGCTCATTTGTTTTCATCTTTAAACAGATTTCTAAGTTTTATCTGGACAGAAACTACTTCCAGAGGAGGGGTGAACATCAATTGTAAAGGGAAATTATTTTTAGCCAAATTCTGGAGTCTTGATATACCTCAGTTTTCACTTTCTCAGCACATTTGTTCAATTTTATTAGGTCATTTAGCAAATAATTTTAATTTTCTGCTTAGATCTGAATTTCTGAAAGTAATGTACTGATGTACAGTTAATGAGTCTGCTAATAAGCTCCAAGAAAATGTGATTTGCAAATCATTCCAGGACATAACTGTCACTCAGACCCTATGCCAATTAGCATAACCATTAGCAACTATCCCTAAGAGGTCCTTGAAATTTAAATGAGATTTCCTAAGATCCCTTTTACTAGGGACGTCGAAGATTCTGCCTCAGGGAAAATGAAGCCTGGTAAAAAGCAATAATTCATTAAAGGCAGAGTACGTCTTTATACATAAATGCCCACCTGGGTTTCTGAGAAGCAGCAAACACTCAGTGTTTGTTTGCCCTTACAGTGATGTCAAGATGTGCCATGGCCGACTACCTCCCTGAGCTGCAAGGAGTTGCTGCTGAGACAGGAATACAGCAATAGAACATAAGGCTTTTGGTACAGGTATGAAAAAATGTTAGAAATCCAGTGGCATGTAGGGAGCGATATTTTACCCATAATGCTCTTACTGAATCTTGGTGGATTCAGTGAGCTGGTGGTCTTAGTGTCTTGGTGGATTTAATTTTCTTGCAAAACAGCTGCATAAAGTTTCTGTCAAACTGTGGCCAATGTTGCAATGCTCTTGGGTGCTGCAGGGACAAGAGCTCCTCTGGGCACAGAATTTCACCTGGCTGCAGTTCCTTCCAGATGTACATCCCAAAGGCTGTGCTCTGACAGCTCCATTCCAGAGAAAGCACTTTTGTCAAAACCTGGCTTGTCTGATCTTTCCTTCTCCTGTCTACTAGTTCGTTGGGTTCCCAGAACCAATTCTGTCATAAGTTTTAGAAAGAAACAGGGCTTTGAAGCTTTAAGATAACAACCTGACAGAGGTCTTGCACAGCATTGCAGAGATATCTTGCTGCTGGGAACACTTTAGCCAGATCTAGCAGGCAAATAAAGCACTGCAGATGGGATGCAAAAGCTTTTGACTCAGGAGGAGACTGCTTAGGTTTCGGGGCATAAAATAAAGCATGTAATTTTAGTCAACTTAAAAACCTAGCAGAGGTATTAGTGAAGTCACTCCTCTTTTAATCTTGCCTCATCTCATTTACAAAATGAGAAATCCCCATGCCTGCACCTGATTTCTGTCAGCTTGAGCCAGGTGGTCCCTAAAGGCTCCCTGTGGCCAGAGCTGGCTCACAGGGTGATGTCCCTGAGCCATATCCTGTCCTCTCAGCAGCCCCTCAGGATGCAGGGAATCACCTTTGGAGCCACATGTGCACACCAAAGCTTCACACCTCTGCTGATGTCTGTGTATGTGTGTGATGGAGCACATCAGACGTATATGCAGTGTATGTGTGTGTATATATATATATATATACACATCCATATATACAGCTCTAACAGGTGATGTAGCATTAGAATAGGTTGCCTAGAGAGATTCTGGAGTCGTATTCCTTGGAGATCTTCAAAAGCTGCCTAGATGTGGTCCTAGGTGCCCTGCCTGAGCAAGGGGCTGGGCCAGACGGGTCCCTTCCCACCTCAACCAGTCTCTGTGAGGCCTGCTGCATTCATATAACCCATGAGGGCATGGCCTTCATGAATTTGTCAAGCACGGAGCTGAAAGCTCTCCCTGCTTGATTTTAGCAGCAGCTGTAGGGCATGGTATGGAAGGATGGAGCTAGACCCTGATGGCAAGGGTGCAGAGGCCTGAACTCCTGGCTTCCAGCCTGACCCCAGCTCACTTTTAGCTGAGCAAGTGGACATGAAGCACAGGAATAAAGGAAACAAAGGTCTAGCAGCTGATATGGGTCATCTGGGAGAGATTCAGCCAGCTAAGCAAATGAACAAAGCAGGTAATAGGCTTGGGTAAAAGAGGGAATAAAGTTCATCAGGACCAAGGCACTGCCTGTAGCATCAAGCCAGGACCTGACTGATTAGAGAAGGCCTCAGAGAGCTTTCCAAGCTCTGTTTTCACCATTGCTGCTGGAGCTTGAGCATCTGTGGGGAGGATATTTGCACAGCCAGATATTTGCCCTAGCTTATGTTGTCTCACCAAGGCTCTCCTGGGCAGGAGCAACCCTTCCTGAGCTGTCAGACAGCAGTTGTAGCTCACCAGACACCACAGCTCAGGCTTGTCAAGGCCCAAATGCCAGGGCTCTTTATTTAATAAGAACACCCTATGGAAATTCTTTTTTTTTTTTTTTTTCTGTAGCAGGCCTAGGAGGATGGTTCTTACACCATTCCCAGTTCAGGCCTTACACTATGGTTGTCATTATCTTGGATACATTGGCTGTTGATGGATGATCATTTGCCATATTTTTTTCTCTTGAAAGGAAAAGCCAAAGGCATATAAATCATATTTTCATGCAAGAGACCAGGTACAGATTTTTTGGTATTTGCCCGTAATTGCCTTCTCAGTTTTTGTTAGACAAGAAAGGATATTAACGGGATTGCGCAATGGCCAATTAGTTTTAAAGGTCTTTAGTTCCATTACTTATCTGGAATAATTTGTAATCTTCCTTTGACAAAGGCAGCCGAGGAACCCTTTTTGATAATAACACTAAATCAGGCTGCTAGAGCACATACCGATTAACATATACAAGGGATGTTACACCAAACAGAAATTCAATTTAATAGATCTCACAGTTCCAGCCATATCCCAATTATATTTCTATCCTTCTGCAGACTTTCTGTTTTACCCTCTTATCCCCATCTTCAGAGGTCTCAGCATGAATTTATCATGTTTCCTCTTGCTCTTGTTCATATGCAGCCTGCTTGCAACCTACCACTTTTTTCATTAAGTTCTCTGATCTCTTCTTTCTGTACTGATCCCTTATGATAATGCTAGCTGCAGAGATGAAGGTCATTGTGTCACCAGCAAGGTGGGAGAAGGCAAGTGCATACCTGGGCCATTGCCTACCTCCTAGAGATGTGGTAGGCGTGCTGACTTGCTGTTGGTAGGTCATTCAACAGTTAGAAGCTGTAACTGGTAGAAGACGACCAGTTCAGAAGAGGACTTCTCCTTCCACCAAATGGGTCTCAGCATCCTGGGGAGAGGTGGCAGCCCTGGACCAAGGTCCTGGGAGGACCGGTGGGCTATTCTGCAGCTTGAGCAGAACAGAAGAAATTTAAGAGCAGACCCCTTCATGCTCAGACATGGCACCAGCTATTTGCTCAAGCCCTTTCCAGAGTTGCAAGCTATAAGATCTTGAGCATTTTCCAGCTGCCAGGCTTCATCTCTGTTTTAAATGATTAGAAAGACAGATGAATACCTGTAAATTGATCTTTTGGAAGAAGTATAATATAACTGCCCATACTCTAATACAAATAGGATTTTTTTATTTTATTTTTTTCCTTTGACTACTGGAAAGGGTTTGAGAGAGAAAAAGCATTGAGAGGAACAAAGAAAGAGCACAGGTTGAAGACTCCCTAAATAGAACCAATAGTATCCCCTAATAGGAAGTAAAATCCTCATTAACGAGCTGTTATTGTGCTAAACAGTAGAGGCTGAAATCAGTTCAGAGGAGCTGAGCCACTGAAGTGCTTCTGCAGACAAAGCACGTTCTTGTGATGGGACCTGCCTGTCTCTGCCAGCTCCGAGCACTCCTGAACTTCCTCTAGGCATAGCAGCATAAATTGGTTTTGTCAACTGAGAGTGCTGTTTTCAGTGGAGGTTTTCTCCTCTTTATGGTGTGTAGATTGCATCAGCTTTTTATATAGCATGGGAGACAACTAAATGCTGTCCAAGACCCATTTGGCCATAGCTGCATCATGAAAAAGAAGACATGACAACTTGGCAGCCAAAAGTGTCAGAGGAGTTTAAGTCTGTGTCTTTGTCTCTCTTTCCCATAAACCTGTGCTGGAGAGAGCAGCAATGTGACAATACCTCTGCTTCATCTTATTTCTTTCTTTTTTTTTTTTTTTTTTTTTTTTTCTTTAATGTGTTTTTTCATAAGCTGGGAAACTTTCTTAACAGCACTTCTGAATGTCACCCATCTGAATGCAACGCCACGGGGACCAAAGTCAGCTGTTGCTTCTCCCTTACTGATAGTGAGCAGCTGCCTGAACACCCAGCGTTCAGCTGGGGTTGGGTTCTGGTGCCTGCTTCATGCTGACTGCTGGCTCTTTCTGTAGGTACACAGGCAACAAAACCTGACAATTTATAAATAAATAATTAATCAAACATGCAGAAAAATGTTGAATCGGCACATCTCTATTACTTGGTGGGCTTGGGGGTTTGTTGGTTATTGTACAGATGTATGAATTCAGAGCAATTTAAACATATCTGTGTGCCAGTGAGCTAGCAGAGGAAATGAGGATTTAGTTTTGACTTTGAGTGCAAAATGTTTTGTTGTTGTTGTTGTTGCTTACCTGAGGAGTGACAGGAGCATTTCTTCCCTTTGCCAACCTTCCCTGTGCCAGAGACCACTTTTGCCTTGCACAGCGTGTTAGTGCTGGGGGCCAGATGCCTCTTTTGGGACCCACCTCTCTCCGAGCAACCCAAGATGTGTCTGGGCACTTGAGGCCAGGTGGCCACGCAGCCAAAGTGAGCTGCTGGTGAGGAAGTGCAGTTGGAAATGGGCTTCAAGTGTCGTCCCATGCATGAGGCACCAGCTTTGCACAAATGCCACCTCTGTGTCTTGAGAGGGAAAGCCAGCTGCATTCTGAATGGTTTCATCTGTCCCCCTGGGTGTAGCCCAGGGGCCACTGCTGGGCTGTGCTGGCTCAGGCTTTGCAAGAGGCACTGTTTCTGCCCACACAGCCCTAATGGGGCAGTTTGTGGCCAACCCAGTTGCCTGACGGCACAAAGTTTATGGGGTCAAGCCTGTCTGCCATGTCTCCCTAATGATTTTTAATTCATCAGCTGATTTCAAGCACATCTGACATCAGGTAGGAGATCTCAAAGATAACTACATTTCTGCAGGTTTCATGAAAGCAGACTTAGGTTAAAAAATATAAAAATGAAAATGGAAAAGAAAAAGAACGAGTATGAAAGGGCTGACAGAAGGAAAGGCTTCTTACTCATGAGCTTAACCCTCATAAGGCACCTAAGATCACTGCATGACTGCAGGAAAAGCTCTGGCCAATAGTCACATTTCACAGCCATTGGCAACTCCAAACAGAAGCCCCGCAACTGCAGGAACCAGGCTTTATCAGTGCCACACCTCATAAAGTTGCTTATTATGCCCCATGCCTTGCAGGATTTACTGTCACCTGATCCACGTGTGATGCAGACCGTTGACCTGGGAGTCATGAATCCACAGCCTCCCTTTCTACCTCTTCCATGGTGACAAGGTGGACTGATTTCCATCCAAGTGATTTAAATGAGCCACCAGGGAACCTCGATTTAAATCATCGATGTTTGCTTTTTACATTGGCAGGAAAGGCAGCTTTAATGATGTATGGTCCTACTGCTGTGGCTGAAATCTAAATTCCTGGAATATTCCAGCTAGATAATCTCTAAAGTTCATGTATTTGCCTCTGGCTAGCGAGCTGCACACACAAGGGAGTGAGTTGTTGGCAGGCTGGGCTTGGAGCTGCAGCACTTGTATTGGCAGCATGAAATAGGCAGCTCAGCATGGGGCTGCCAGGCAGGGAGGTGTGTGGGACCTCTCAGCTTTGGTGGAGCAGAGGATGAAAAGGGAGAGGGTTCCCAGCAGAGGGAAATGCAGGCAGGGCTGCAGGAGGAGGAGGGTGCGTGCCCAAGCCATGCCCACGGTGTAGAGCAGGGACCTGCAGGGGCAGAGAGCAGTCCAGATGCTCACGTAGGAGCAGGATGAGTCACGTGCAGCCTATGAATTTTGTATTTCCAACCTGGATATGAAGGTATTCAAAGCAAAATTTCAAGTCTGGATGGATGGGCAATTAATGGGCATAAATGTGTTATGAAATGAAAAAAATGGTGTCCTTTTCATGGAAAACCTTGACATTTCTTGATACTTAATTAGTAGACAGATGGTTGATACTTAAGCTTTCCCTTTTCTGCTAGGTAGAAGACTGCTGTATACCTAGACAAACTTACCTGAATATGTCATTTAACCATATATTAACCAATTCTTCATCTTTGCATTTTGCAGTGGTAACTGATGTACTTTACTAGTGAAGAACCAGCTTCTCCCACCTAAGTGTTCCAGGTTGTACTTGGGTAGGTAGCGGGAGTCATGAATGTGAAAAGACAGTATTTTATCTTTGTGTTTTCTTCACTAAATATCAGTTCATCAAAGCCCTGTGCGTAAAAGACAATGAAAGAGGGCAGTATTTCTGGTCATCTTGTGATGTGACTATAGAAAAGATGATAGACCTTTTTTGCTCACCCTTAGTTTATACCCTTGCATTGAACAGATTCCTAACCACTGGTTGAACAAGCTGAAATCAAGAAAAATAGTTCTTTACTATCTGCAACAGTGACGGTGAGTTTATGCATTTGGTGAACATCAGTTCTGGGGGAGCCAGGTTAGTCGGTCTGACCTCCTTTTATCGGCAGGGACAAGCATGGGGCATCCTGATGGAGCACTTTTAGCTTCAAGTCTGTAATAAATCATAGGAAGCTTACACAGTCAATGTTCTGTCTTTGACTACACATAAACTTCTTTTTTCTTCTTTTTAAAACAAAAAGTATTTATGGTTTGAAAATCCAATAGTGCTTTTGGAAAGTTGTATTTTAATTTCACCTTTATCCCTGCTGGTGAGCATTTACAGCTGATTTATCCTCTTTCATATTTCAATTTTTCCATCCACAAATGTGTGGATGGATGTGCTTACCATATGTGTACAACCCAGTGGGATTCCCTAGCTCTAAATCTTCAATTAATCCTAACTACTATTAGTTCTTTATTACAGAAGACACTTTTCACACTGTCCATTATCGAAGCAGCACGCTGCACAGCTCATTGTCTCCTTTCCATTGCGTGCAGCATCCCCTGCCTTTCCAGCTCATGCCGAGATGATTAGCACCACCTGACACAACAGCTTCCTGAGGAATTCTGTGAATGCAGTGAGCTTCAGAAAGCCTGGCAGTGAGGAGAAACACAAACACACCTCACCCTCACCTTGGAAGGAGCTTGATGCCATGCATTTCAAAACCAAGCACTTGATGATGTGGAGTACCCTGGTCTTCTCCATCTCCTGGCCCCATTCCTGCAGCCATGGCAATAGCATGTCCTGCAAAGCGTGGGGCTGGCACTGAGCATAGTGCATGGCTCTTATCACCAACAACAGGTAATCCGAGGAGTGGGAGCCATTTCTCTCTGCCGCTGCGGCGGTGCGGAGCATGGTGGAAGCATCAGCGCTGGTCCCCCTGCGCCGTTCCCCTCTCCTCCTTGGCTGCCTCCCCTCCTCGAGCTGTCCTTCACACAGGCACCAGACAACAAGAGGGGAAAAAAGACTAATATTAATAATTGCATTATGAGTTCCAAAGCCAGGAAGCTTGACTGGCCTTTTTATCGCTGATATGATAATGTGGTGAGCAGAGAAGATACCATCAGAAGTTGCTTTCATCTCTAGAGATATTTAATAAACTAGATATCTATTTTGGTCTCAGCAAGGATTCTCATTGAAGGCATTTCTGAAAGTCCTAATCGCTCTGGTTCATACGAGTAGTTTGAAACTTGTTAACACCACGGTCCCCCTCCCCAGCAGGGTTCAGCAGCACAGGGCTGTAATTGTGGAGGAGCTTCAAAGAGCTCTGCTCCTGCCTCCTTGTGATGCTGAGGGAGGCTGGGCACCAGCGCTCATTTACCAAGCTACCTGTTAGCAGCAAACATAGCTATTAAAGGATATCTATTTCAAACACTGTGACCAAAGACCAGAGTAACACTTTGGCCTCTATGGCTCTTTTCATGTGTGGATCTCAAAGTGCTTTGGCGTTACTAATTTAAAGCAGAAATTTTGCTAATTAGCATGGATGTCTGGGATGGAGGGCTGTGTTTTGCAGATCAGCTATGACATGCACAGTCCTGATTTACCATCAGATGAAGGATATCGTATGGCTTTGTTCATTTGTCTTAAAAAGCGCAGTTTACTTTGGTTACAAGGAAGGATCAGCAGCAGTGCTCTACACCATCAGGTCCCTCACCTGAATAGGAAGCTGCAGCTCAGTTTTGAAATGTGTATCCAATCCCTCTCTCTCCCCAGAGTTACATGGGTGTGGAGAAGGTGAACGATCTCTAAGTGGAGACCTGAATTTTCCCCTCTGCCATCTCTGGTGTCAGTTGCTGGCAATTTTTCTGCAGATAACTTGGGTGCTGAACCTGGCCTAACAACCACAGAAAGTTTTATGTGCTGTATGTTGAAAAAGAGGATTTTGATGAGGGAACATTTGGGGGAAGGAAAGGCAGGTCCAGCACCGGTGCTTATTACTGGTTGCTGGTGCTTACTGGGTTGTGCAGGAGCTGCATTCACTAACTGATGATGGGTAACTGCTGATGGGTTTTACAGCATGGGCCAACATGGACTGCAGTCCCCTAGGTGCAAAGCCAGGCCTGCTGTGCAGCCTGCCCTGCCCAACAGCTCCTTACACCACTGCAGCACTTGGCAGGGCAAGGTGGAAGACAGCATACTGCTTCTTCACCTAGAAAAACTAGTTTGTATTCCAATTCCTTGGCTATATCCTTTGTTTTCAGCATCCGAAGCACAAGTTTGCTAAACAACACCAAGAAGATCTGCATGGGCAGCTGGGAGAAAAGAAGCCTCTGGATCAGGAGGGCTGGAGATCTTGATGGTGTTTCAAAAAATCATTATCTCTTCAAAGTCTGCCCCTGGGGAAACCAAAGCGTGAGTTTAAATGCAGTTGTGCAGCGATTCAGCTGGCAGAACTGCTGGCTTTGCTATGCCTGATTCAAATCCTTTGCTTCAATTGCTAGACCCAACAAGCAAAGCTTAACAAGTCCCCAAAAAATACAGCGGTATAATAATGAAGAATGCTGTGCAGCACTTAGCAATAGAAAAGCACGGGTAATGAGGGACTTAATTTGGAACATATCATTTGTCAGATAATTTGGAGGCGCATCTCAAAACAGTGCATAAGAATGGAGTTTGCTGCACCAGCTGAAGTCACCCCAAATGTTCTTTCTTTGTTGCAAATCTCTTTTTAAATCTAAGCCTTCAGAAAAGAACCTGGAACCAATAAATGACATAAAAGAATAAATGTTCACAACACATATTTTGGGTTTGGTTCAAACACAATATTAGAAAGCTGAATTAATTATGTTTGTATCAAACCCAAATATATTTTATGAAACAATGAGGACTCTTAAATGACTAACTGCTGCCCAGAATATATTTTCCCTGAACCAAACTGGATAACTGCATATCCCTCTTAAATTGGTCAGGAGAACTGGCTGCCAAATGACAATTCTGTGCCCCATATTTATTCACCATCTGTGACTTCCACATCAATTTGCTCATTTTAAAAATCAAAACTTGATTTTTTTATTTTTTCTCCCCCCACCCTTCTCTTTTCCCTTCTCTGCCAGAGCTTCAGGGTAAATCCAGTGCCTGATAATCAAACTATGTTGTTCTTCCTGCTGCAGAAATGGTTTCTGCTGTTGATGCATGAGGCATGGTGGAGTGGGGCTGGTTCCTCTGCAGCTCTGCTGGCTTTGTGGCGTGTGCAGTAGTTAAGACTTATTTATGCCAAAGGACATAGAATCATAGAATGGCTCAAGTTGGAAGGGACCTCAAAGCCCATCCAGTTCCAACCCCCTGACATGAGCAGGGACACCACCCACTACATCAGGTTGGCCAGGGCCTTGTCCAGCCTGGCCTTGAGCATCTCCAGGGATGGGGCACCCACAGCCTCCCTGGGCAGCCTGTGCCAGGGCCTCACCACGCTCTGAGTGAAGAATTTCCTGCTAACCTCTAGTCTAAATCTCCCCTCTTTTAGTTTAAAACCATTCCCCCTCATCCTGACATTATCTGACCAAGCAAAAAGTTGCTCTCCATCTGTTTTAGAAGCACCCTTTAAAAACTGACAAGCTGCAATGAGGTCCCCCAGGAGCCTTCTCCTTTCCAGGCTGGTCCTGCTCCAACAGCCCCACATCCTCCTGGTGCTGGGGGCCCAGAGCTGGACTCAGGGCTCCAGGTGGGACCTCAGAGGGCTTGCTGCACCTCACTAGGTTCATGTGGGCCCACTTCTCCAACTCGTCCAGGCAGAATGTGAGGAATTCCCTCAAGTGACATGCCTTTCCCCAAAAGAATTATAGAGATTGTAGTAGGTAAAGAGGAAAGGGGATGAGTAACTTTGCCTTTTGTGGCATCATTTACCAACCCAAAAAGCTTCTTTTGCTTAAAAAGTGCCAGTTTATGATGGATGCCACCAGCTCCTAAAAGGAGGAGAATTAGGAAAAATTGGTTCTAGGTACTAGTGATCCAACATCACTACATTCCATCTACTTCTGTTCTTGAAAAGCACATGATGTTTTATGAACAAAGTACACGTGGCACTGCATAGCAAGCCTCTAAGTACAATCCCATGGTCGCTGTCCAGCAGGCAGGGGCAAGGAGAAAGCAGGCCCTCTCTGGGACAGGGATTAAGCCTGCAGTGTGGCACTTGCTGATTACTCTTTTTTATCTTGTAAGACAAGAAACATTGGGGCACTCAGGGACATTAATGGCAGCTAAATCTGTGACAGGAACTACAAAATGCTGAAATGCTGCTTCATGAAGAACGTAATCAGTCGGTGAAAACCCCATGCTGCTTGGAGGTCGAGGAGCCAAACCTGGTGCTGGATTTAGGGGTGATTCTGGCACCATGTAGTATATGTGTAGTTACACTCATCAGAGTAGCCAAAGCTCAGGCTACAAAGGAATAAAAGAAACACAAAATCCTCAAAAGGAATTCCTCGTGCTCTTCTATCTCTCTCTCTTTTTTTTTTTCTTTTTTTTTTTTTCTTTTTCTTTTTTTTTTTTTTTTTCATCCATCCTTTTGCAGCATTGCACTCCTGTTACTATAGTAGCAGACCGGTATTTTTACCCTGAGCTGATATTGGCCACGCTCAGAGAGTAATCAATCCACTACAGCAAAGCCAGCACTCCTGCATTTGAGAAAAGACAGCTGCTATCAAATTGTCAAAGTGGTTCAGGCTGGGCTTAGGGGTCTCAAATTGTAAATAACACCGGTACATTTACATCCCGAGCAGAATTTATGATCGAGCTGCAGATAGACACGTTGTCTGGCAATTACATGTTACTGCTGGGCTGATCTCTTGCAGTTGCGGAGGGTGGGTTGGTTAACCACTCTTTACATTTGTTTGTTAGAGCTGGAAAGCAGGGCTGCCCAGCACAGGTTTTCCCCGAGTAGCTTGACACGACGCTGAGCTTCATCCAGCTTTCTGGTTGTGTTCAATGTGGACTCGTTTTGAAGCAAGCAGACAACTCTCTCTCTCTCTTCTCACAGCTTGCATGAAATGCAGCCCTGAAACCTGGGCTTAGGTTTTATGAACCTTTCCAAATTGCTCTGTGAAACCGATGTAAATGTAAGCATTTTTGACAAACCTCAAGAACTGATGTGTTTTGCTTTGGTTTTATGTCACGCTGCAAACACTTTTGATGGCTCTAAATCAGAAACCTAGCCAAACTTTCTTTGCTATAGACATGGGATGGAAACTTCACAAGAAAGAAGGTTGTCTTGTGCCTTTTCTGGCACTTAGCAGGCTTTATGGGAAACATCAGCAGAGCCCTTTTTTATCAGAAGTATTTGGATACTTCCACTCCTTCCTTGGTTAAGGCTATTTTTTTTTAACTGTAGATATGAATCAGAGCCTGTCTTTTGAATGGAAGGCTCATGTGGTTATCCTTTATCTTCACCGTGTCTCCAGAGCTCCTCTGCAGATGGCAAGAGGAACATCCTCTGGAGGCAGCAACTGGTGTGATGAAGACTAGGTGAATGTGGGAGGTGGGATGCTGCTCACTGGCCTCAGCTGGGCTCAAGTCAGTGGGTGAAAGGACATGAAGGAGAAAGGAAACACTCTCCCAGGCAATTTTCTGGGAGAAATAAAATTACATAAGGAATGATTGACAAATTAGAAGCATTCTGCACCTAATTTTAATGTGTTTGGATCTTAGGGAGGAGAAATATGTTAAGTTTCAAATTACCCACTTCACCAGTTGCTGCCTTCTCTAAAATCAAAATCAGCCTAGGCATTTGGTACTAAATCTTAAAGAAACAAATTGCTTTCTAGGGTACACTGCATTCTTAAAACAGCTTTATTTGAAAGTCCAACTGAGCAAGTTAATTTAAGTGGTGACATGGTCCGTGACAGCCGAGCGCTTGTTATTGAGTCCAGTTACATATATGAGGACAAATCACACTGCCAGGTAAACTTAAGATAAGCCTGACCTTGGGCTCTAATTCAAAGCCATCTGACGTCCATGAGAGACTTTCAATTGACTTAATGGCTCCTGAAGCAGCTCTTGGGCGACATCAGCAATCAGTGGTGGCCCCGGTTGATTTACTAGCCCCAGTGACCCATGCTCCCAGAGGAGAAAGTGCAATTTCCCCAAGTCCTCTTTCCCCCTTGCCTGGTCAGCAGCTGTTCCTGTGCCAGCCCTAGCACCACCTGCAGCTGGAGGCAGCCCTCTGCCCCAAGGGAAGCTCCTGGGGGAAACCTGGTGTCTCTGGAGGCTGTATCTTATTCTGTGTCTACATATTTATATGCCTTATTTCCAATAACAGAACTTCAAAAGCACAAAGAAGACATGAATCCTAGCTTTAGAGTGCATTCAAGCTGGTCTGCTTGGTCCATCCTTGAAGCTCTTGCCCATGACTTCAGTCCTTGCAGACCTGATGGCAATATAGTATGTCCATTTTAGTTAACATAAGTGATCTGAAATAGCCAATTCAACATCCCCATTTAGTAATGAGACTTATTGAAGCTTATGAGCTGCCTTGGCTCGCAACACAATTAAATTTCAGGAAACAGAAAATATTCCAGTGAGGCTGGTGGATTCGTAATACTATTTGTGGCTTAATGCATAATAAAAATCTGCCATTTAAGGTTTAATATAATATGCAACAGTCCTAAATGACCAGTAAAAACATTATGCAAATTTTTAAGGAAGTTATTGCCTCCTGTAAATGATAATTTATCAATGGCTTGTATACAAAGGGCTTTCCTCATGGTTATGAACAAACAAAAATGCAGAAATGAGCAGGCCTAAGTGGGTTATAGAAACAGGAGGTCAACATAAACTGTACAGTATGAATGGTTGTGAGCTTTCTTGTCAGCCAGGGGAGTAATGTAATGCACCATTATTTTTGTGTGCTAACAGACTACATTCAGGCCCCTTAATAATAATAAAAATAAAAGATTTACTTAAAAATGATGAGATTTTTAAAGCATAGCATCTTCAGTTTATTTTTTTATTCTTCCTCTCTTTTCCACTTTTAGTATTTACCAAACATTTTCAGACTTATTTGTAAATACGAACATTAGAAACAAACAAACAAATAAAAAACCTTTTATTGTCAGGAACCTTCTCATATTTTCATTCAAATATGAATTATGAAGCATAACACTGCAAGATTCTCATTAAAATGTCCAGCATTGAGGTGCTCAGGGGCCCTCTGGGGTTATCTGCTGCTGTGGCCACCTTTAGGAGAGGCAATGCTGCTTGGATGCCAGCTATGGGGGAAGAAATAAAACCCCAGTAATTCCCAGATTTTTGGAGGGTTAGAGCCCATGTGGCTAAAGCCGCACCCCAAGAAGCACTCCCATCACAGCCAAGCACCTAACATTATAATGGGCTTTGAAAAATGGTTTGACTATTATGGAGCCCTTTTAGCAGTCACGCCATCAATTCTGTATGAGGAGATATTTTATTTTAAATGTGTTATGAAGACACGAAGGCATTTGCATTGTTAATTTCTCAGATGTCAAACAAACACCATTATTGCAAAATGAATGCAGCTACCCAGCTGAGAAACAGACCCATTCACTGCAAATAAGCGAAACTTAAAAAATGAATGAGTTCTACTGATTGCAAGTATCATCAGAAATTAATAATACTCTAGGAATTTTTCACACAAAAGATAATGAAAGTGTTGTAACTATTTGTTTCCAGTTGTCGATCTCCATCCCTCTCTGAGGTTCAGGGGATCATCGCCAGCTCCAATGTTAAGGGTCCTGGCCATGGGTGCTGGAGCAGCCGGGTGGTCATAATATGACCCTCGAGGCATCTTTGGGCTGCCTGACCAGCTGGGCTCCTGTGCAGGGCACCTCTTTGCTGTCATTATCTCATCCATGCTGGATCCTTCTTGATTTGCAAGTATCTATGAAATGTCAAAACCTACTTTTTCAGCCCCATTCTTCCTCTTTCCTTCCTCTCAAGCCGGGACCAGTTTTGCATCCCTCTTTCAGCTGCTGCTGCGCACACTGCTGTTTCTTAGGTCCTTTCTTAAGCCTAGTTTCTTCTTCCCTCTCCTACTCCATGGCCACGGCATTCTTTATGTCTCTGTGTTTGCAATAACAACTTCAGCTCTTGGAAAATTAGGTGAGATGAACTTGTTATGTGACAAATTAAACATAAACAGCTCCAAAAAGCATTTTGAAGTATTTGTCTGTGTCTGCATATTCATCTGCCAGATGAATCACTTGAGTTATAAAAAGTGTGGAAGAGAAAAATCTAATGGAAATGATAATATGATTACTGCCCATAATTCTCACAAATCAAGCATATCAGTTACGCACAAGTAGGCTGTCTGAATGTCTGTGTGTTTTTTCTTTTTTTTTTCTTTTTAATTTTATTATTTAAAACTGATTAAACAACTGATTGTAGGACCCTGTATGCCTTTCCACACAGTTAATACTTGATGCGGAAAGCAACAGCTAGACACTTATTTTATGACTATGCAACAGTCGAGTCTCACAGAGCTGAAGGCTGTGTGCCCTTCTCTGTATCATCTTGTTTCAAATATTGAGAAAACACAAGAGACACATTTATTTGCAGAGGTACTTACAGAGGAGCTAATAAACTGGTCTCCATGTCAACCTGTATTTTACTTATTTATTTGGCCTTGGTTGGAAAGCCTTTTCCTCTGTGTGTTGAGTAGAGCAGCTAAGGAATTTGCAGCTTTATTGTACTTTTAATGATACTATCAAAGCATGCGGCTGAAATAGAGTGATCACCTTGCAGAATTAGTGACAAGATTCACACTTAATGTCTTTTATCAGGAAATCATAATGCGCCCAGCAAATGCTATTTAAAAAATGTTCAAGTACAGAGACAAAAGCCCACTGTAATGAGAAGTTACTGCAGGAAGAACGGATATTAATTGTTAACAAGGTTATAAATCCTTATGTTCATGGACTGAACACATAAGGTAGGTGTTTAAGAAGGTATTTATTCTTGGTATTAATTTTTAAGCTGAAATAATTCATTGCAAAACAACCTAGTTATTGTTCCAAACTCAAATATTTTTTGGAACAAAGTGAGTTCCAGCTTTGTCCACCTTGCTTGCCAGGAACGCTATCCTATTTGGGCAGGCTCTAGCACACAGCACAAGGCAAGACATTAGGAAAGCCTCAGTCCCAGCAAAGAGGGCACTTAACTGCAACATCACGAGGTAGAGATGGAGGTTGTCTACATTATGCTGCACTGGAGACGCAAAAGATGAGTATAAAAGCTTGAAAAGTTGTTTCTGCTATAGACTGAACTATTGTTAGAGTGCTAATTTCTACACCTATGCTTTTGTAGACTGAATACCATCCCAAGAAGATGTTCAAGTGTCTCCTGTAGAGGGCCCCTGAACAATCCTTTGGACTAACCAAGGGCTTGTGTCTGCATAGGGAAAGTGGTTGTTTTAAATTTCAGAGCAATCCCTATCTTTCCCTGGATAGGGTTTTGACTTACTGAGAAGCAGGCAGCTCATATTTGAGATTAATTAAAAAAGGAGAGTTGTCTAACAATGGAGCCGTGGGACACTCAGAGGGAAAGCAAAATGTTCATATTAACTCATGTGTAATCTATATCAGCTAGACTACTTACACTGCTCAGTTGTGTGATTCAGTAAGCACAGTTAGCCAAGATGATCAGTTATAACCTGATTCAATGCACACTTTTCCCACCTGCTTTTAGAACAGACCCATGTTGAAAAGTAGAGCCAGAGAACAGTGGAGCTGGTCATGGGCACATCCAGGCCAGCACATCTGCTCAGTATCCATCTTTGGTTGATTTCAGTAGGGTGAGGACAGGAGTGACGGGACTCCAAGTTTGTTATTTCAGATGAATTTCAAAAATAACATCTTTTCATTTGTTTTATTTTGCCATAAAGTCACCGGCTGTATCCTGCCAAAAGCCACTGGTAATGAAGTGCAGACTGAGTGCAGCGCACACACATTAAATATGTAGCAGGCTCATCCTGACCTGGGCACCAGAACCTCGGTACTACACATCGTGTTCGTGTGCCATTGCGCTAACAGGAGCACTTTGGAACCGCTCCATTTCTGACTGAATCCAGATTTTAAAACCAGGCTCCAAAAGGTATCTGCTCACTTAATTCATTTGTGGTAATAGCCTCAAATGAGAGGCATTCATTTCCTCTTAGAGTAACTATATTATGAAATTCTATTGTGAATGAGGCACTTGAAGGAAATCTTAATTATTTTTTAAAGCTTTACTTCCTCTCAGTCAGACAGATTTGGAAGATACATATGCCCTCATACAAGTGAGCCGTTTCTGTAGTTCTGAGCAGACTTTTCCAAGTTTTATTAGACCTAAAAATTGCTTAGCCTTTCTGGGAAAAAAAAAAAAAAAATGAAAAAGAAAAGAAAAAAAGCTCCACTCAGTTTTGTGAATGTCACTGCTTTCTCCTAGTTGATAAAATGAGTAAATATACTACATTTACATAAATAATTTCTTTTCTACAAAAATTGTGCTCTTTTTCCCCCTACAATATTAACAGATGTAACTCGACATTTTTGATAATGCCTAGCACCACCGAAGTGACAATAGGACTTGACAGCAACTGGGAACCGTAATAATTTCATGAACTCTCTTCTGTTGTCCTACAGCCCTGCAAATCGCTGTGGGCTGTACAATGCAACCACTGCTTGCCAGGTGTCTTCTCCCATCATCTGTGCAAATGTGTGGCTACATTTATTAGCTTTCTCAAGGGCTATGCTAACATTTTACTTTACTGGTGGGTTGGGGTTGGAAGTGCACATGTAGACAGTTCAGAAAAAAATAAATAAATCAGACAACTGCTAGTATTTTCCTTGTACTAGACAATCACTTGCAATGCTTACATGTGCTTTTGTCTATATACCAAATTGCAGGGAAGACCTAGTGCAGGGATGATCAGTCTTGACTTGGGTTGTAGGTCGAAATCTCCTACTGCTGTGGGCCAGGATGCTGAGACACAGCCATACTTCCATGCTATTCTTTATATTGCCCGGTTTCAAGGGAAAATGCTTGAAATGCTTGTGATCTGCCATGTTTATCTTGAGTTAGCTTTGGAGGGACATCCAAATGTCTTTTGGTGAGCCAGCCTTGATTTTGCAAGAGTTTGGTAACTAGCTTGCATAGCATATGATTTTTTTTTTTTTCTATTTTTAAAGATATGTGAGTCATCAGAAGATGCATTTTGCAGTTTCAATGTTTGTAGTTGGGGTGCTAATATCAGATTAATGGACTTTTTTGCACCCTGATGGTCCTTAGCATATCCACTAGCATTTGCTGCAGTGTAGCACTTCAATTAGTCACTGCTGGCAAGGAAACCTAAAATGGTGCCACTGAACCATGAGGTTCAGTTTCTCTGCTGCTGTCAGTTTGGTCCCTCTCTTCAGGGAAAGGTGGTCTAGCAGCTCACCAGCTCCCTGTGTGGTTGGGAGCTGAAGAGTCGGAGTCTTTTATGAGTATCTGAAGCCTTGGAAACTGCTAATGGACCAGCAGGTGATTTTCCTCCCATCAGGAAAACCATTTGTGACACCAAAGGGCCATTACCTGCTCTCAGGCCCTCCCAGGGCATGTTCATGGGCAGACTGAAGGAAGAACTGGGACAGCTCTGAGCAGCTCTGTGTGGTTTATGTTGTACAGGCACTATTTTGGCATGTGAATGCAGTGGAAACTTGGCGCTCAGACCGCGGCACGCTGTCTGCATGCTGCTAAAACATCACCCACCAGCACTAATCTTTATGTATCAGTTTAATATTTATATTGCAATTCAAGACAGACATTTCTGCTACTTGCATTTAGACTGAAACAAGGAGGAAAAGCAAGCTAATTCCTGGCTTTAGACTTGTGAGCAAATCCTAGTTGCAGCTCTGCACATGCACAGGAACTGGCTTTCAGAGAGCAAAGAGGGGGTCTTCCCCATTCCTGCTCTGTGGCATGCATTAGCCTGCACTCTCCAGGGACCAAGAGCAAGTGCAAAGCCTACAGAAACACAGTTCCCAGTGGAAAAGTGCTTTTTCATCAGCTCCCTAGCATGCACCCTGAGAACTCAAGGCCTTTTCCCTCCAGCACAGTGGACAACCGTTCCCACACAAAACCCTGCGTTGGGCTAGGAGGAGCTCTGGCAGCTCAGGAGTCTGTCTCTTTTTGTCTTCCTGACTGTTTTGAGCCCTTGTTATTAAGCTTTTGCTGCCAGAGGGCTCATTGCATTTATTTGATAGATGTAAGTACGCCCAGCTAAGGGAAAGGTGAGGGAGATGGGTTGGGGAGGAGACAGCATTTTCAGCTCTGGTTTCAGCGACAAAAAGGTACAGACGTGTTTATAATCCAGAGGGTTTTTTATTTTAAAAGTGCTTGAAAGATTAATGGCAGCCTGGAAAAATCAATAGTAACTCATCACAGGCAAAATCTTCTGGAACACAAAACCCCACTGGGGGGACAAAGCAAAATTATGGCAATCTGTAGAAGGGCTAATGAGCCTGTGATTAAAACGGAGAAGTAGCTGCGTCACCCTGCATCTCTACCACAGGCTCCCTGGGAAAACTGGCCCATCAGACTACCAGATCCTGAAAGTGATTTAGACACAGTTAAAAGAAAAAAATAAAAAATAGGCAACTTAGACCTCTAAAAATGATAAGAGAAGGATGGTCCATAATGTCTTCCTGCCTCAGTTTCCCCTCTCTACAATAGTGAGGTTTCCTTTGTCTCCTACTGAATCTCGTTCAGATTGTAACCTGATGCAGAGAGATTTTGCTTCCTAAATACACAGTGCTTCTCCCAGGAGAACCCTGGTCTTGGCAAGTACCTTAAGTTTCCAGGTGGAAACTCTGTCAGATGAGCTGCTTAAACCTCATCAGGGAAAAGCACAATATTAAGGATAGCTTGAACTTGTTGGAGGTAGAGTTGTCTTACAACATTTTACAGCAGTCAATAGGTGTTCAGGGTGCTAGCAAGTTATATGAATTGGTGAGATGATCTTTCTTCCAAGAAGTCACCTGAAAAGTATTAGCAATTTAAAACCACCAGATAACCTTCCTAATTTCTGTGAATGCACAGTGAAGGCAGAAACAAGGTTGTAGAGCATTTCTGGCACCACCCCTACACAAGGTCCTGTTGGGAAGGAGAGAAGGAAACTGTGCATGTGTTGAAAGCTATTCTAATAATATTTATCAGAAGAAAAAGCCTCACAGAGTCAGCTGCCAGGGCTGAATCAGAATGTGTCAACATCCTACTGCCTGCGATCTACATTAGATCTAAAAGATTTGGCAAGAAATTTGGATCAGAGCAATTACCTATGTGGCTATTTGTTAAGGGTTGTCTCAAACACAGCACTCAGAGAAATTGAACTGTCAGAAGCTAATACAGGAATAATAAGAGGACATTTCATCTCCATTGGACACCGGAGATGAATTGTAGGTAAGACTGAATGGGAAAAAAAATAAATTGAATATGTATTTGGCTTTAGTTTTTGTTAAAGGACTATAACATGAATAATGAATATTTTAAGGAGAGAAGACTGGGCCTTCAATTTCTTTCAATAATGTTAGTGTTGTATATACTGGTTTGAATAAAATACATTTCATAAAACACCTACACACAGCTCTGCAATGCATTATGGATGGCCCCTCTTGAGAAATCTTACATTGCTTTCAATTTTGACACAGTGATACAGTAATAATAGAAAATTCAGGCATAATATTCAGCCTGCATCTTCAACCCTCCCACCCCCCCGTTTGTTATTCTTTGCCACACCAGGTGAGCACAGATACACTTTTCTGATGCTTCCTTAGGCAGCTGCCATGGCACCGTGGTTCCTGCTGGAGGGGGTATCTGACGCAGCAGGAAGGTCATGTCCTGCATTGTGTGGACTGGGCGGGGAGGATGGAGCTGAGGTTTTCACCAAAAGCCTCCCAAAAGTGAGTTTCTGTACAGGAACAGGAGGTGCCACCAAACACAGACACACACTGTGCGTGATATGAAGTTGAGTCACATAGCCCAGGAGTTCTCCCTCTATAGTGATGGAGAAAACACGAGTGCTTGGACACTGACTTTGCCCTTAGCCCTCTCTCCTGTGCCCTTCCTGAGAAACCTTCTGCATTTCTTCCCTGTCGGTGTGCTCCGGGCTCTTATCTGCTGTGTGGGTGGGCTCTTGTATTAACAGCAGGGCAGATGCATTTGGCTTCCTGCTTTGCATGCACAGCCTAATTTCTAGGCAACTCAATTATGAGGGAAATGTTGAAATGCTGCAGTAAACAATCAGGCTTTAAAACTAAAAAGAAATCTGTTACTGAAGAACAAATGGCAAATCAGGCAGTGCCATCTACCCTCAGCCAGATCCAAACCACGGGACTGAGCAAAGACAGCAGGAGGGCAGTAAGATAGGAGTAGGGTTGGAAGTGGGAGACACATCCCTATTCCTTCAATTTGGGACTTCATTGAACCACAATTTGCAGTATTCATTTATTGCTCCTGTGATAGACTGATGGCACCTCAGGCTGCACATCTCCACTGGTACAAGTATCTCTCAGTGTGCTCCGTGATGGGGTCTTGATGTGGAGCTCTTGGGAAGCCAAAGTGGCTGGTGCTGCTTCTGTGCTTCTGCAAAGCAGTCCCAGCCCCAGAAGGCTGAGTTTGTTCTCTACCATGTGCTCTACAACATGGAGGAGGAAAAAAATAAATAAATTGAAAATGAAGGCAAAGGCAACCTAGGTAGATGTACCTTGCTTCTGCTCCCAAGGATGGCTTCTGCTGAGAAGGAGAGGAGCAGTTTAATATTTAGAAAACTCTTTTCCCTGATGCCTTTAGAAATGCCTGTGCTACCTGAGTGAGAACTGTCCAGGTCCACCAGCCTCTGAGTGGATAGTGGATAGTGCGTATATATGCAGACAGTCAGTGAGCCATACAACCACTCATTTTAGTCACAGTCAAAGTAAAATCAGCAGAAGGGAAATGTACACCATCAGACTTCCGTACATCATCACAAACAGTGGCAATGACATTAACTGTTGAGTTAATATGCAGTGATGTATACAGGTTTGTGCTGCAGGTGTTTATTCCCCTGCTGTTGTCGGAGCCCAGCAGGCAGAGGAGCAGACCTGAGGCTCCTCTTTGTCCTTCAGGAGGGATGTGACACAGCGTGGCACCTATGGACCTCCAGCTCCTGGCCCAAGAGGGCAAGTGAGCACTTCTGTGCAAGTGAGAATAATTACAAATAATTATTCATTATTTTGATTATTCTAGTTATCAGTTCTCATCAAATACTGTCCTGTTGTGAAAGTATTAGTCATCCAAGTGGGGAGAATAGGTAATAGGAGTGGTAAGTCTCCAGGCATGCAATGGATAGTAAGTATTCCAAAATAAACTGACCCTATATAGTATATGGCAGATAAAAATAGCAAACAGCCAGCAAAACCAAATCAGCTTTGGAAATGCTGTTACAAGGATTGAAAAGCATCATAATCATGGGACCTAAGGACCACACCACAGAAATCAGCCACTAAATGTACCCACAGACCCACATCCGAAGGTAAAAAGCAGCATTCCTTCAAACAATTAGCAATCACAACATTATGTTTTTTACCGTTACTGTCAGCCATGCCCAAGCCACCCACCAGGTAAAATTACAGTGTTAAGATCACAAGTGTATATCAGCTGATTAGCTGAGAGCTCCCTGAGAGCTGTGCTACACGGGAGGACAGCGTGTGTCTAAATTGGCACCGGACAGAAAGCACATCAGCCCTTTGGGGCACGTCTGCACACACACACACATGCACACACACGCACTTACATGCATACAGTGTTGAAAGCACAATATCGTGGAAGGAGACAACTTCTAGAGATGGGCAGAAGGAGTGCCCAGGGAAGAAGGGAAAATGGGGTGCTTCAAAAAGCAGGAATAAGGGAGGCTGGGAGTGATAGGAGCTCTCTGATTTGCCTTTGCCATTTGCAGTTCACCAAACTGTAAAGTTTGGAGAGCTGATTTGGGACCTCTAGACATCTCCAGGGGACTTAGCCCCACTCCTCATTGAATTTCATCCTCACTGTGCCATTCGTTTTGCACTGCTGCTGCCTCTCCAGCAGTCTCCACTTGTGTTGTCTGCTGTGTGTGTAGATGTGGGAAAAGGCAAGAGCAAGAGTAGAAGGAAGGAGAGAGAGGAGAAGAAAGGAAGTGGGAGTGCTGCGTGGCCACAGGAGAGCTGCATGGAAAGGGAATCCCACAAAGCCCCATTTTCCTGGGAGCTGCAGGAGATGACCCAGGGTATTGGGTATTAGTGCCCTCGAACAGAACAGGTTAATAGAGATAGAGCTCCTTTAAATCCTTCCCAAAAGTAGGACAGATTTTTTTTTTTCTTTTTTCTTTTTTTTTTTTTTTTTCTTTTCTGATGAAATGGAAAATTCGCCTCTCACAGTTTGGTATTATTTGTGAAAAATTATCTATGGGGAAAAAATATAATTTGCTAGTCAGCTTTCTTGCTGAATGTCTCTCCCTGGTAGCCAGCTGTCTGTCAACTTTTGCTAACATCACCAGATCTAAAATTATAGTTGTGGGGTAGATTTTGCTGCCTTCCTGCAGTTCATAGGCATTGTCCAGCTAGATCTCAGCAGGGGTTCATCCTCTCTAATGCTCTGTCTTGATGACCATCAAAGCAAGATGCTTTGGGGAGCTGCCTCTGGTCTCTGTTTCCTTATTTCTTTCCATTCAATGCTTCCCCTACTTTCTGTCCTGCATCTGTCAGTCTTACATTTTCCTTATTTCACTGCCTTATTCCTTTTTTTTTCTGTCTTCACTACCTCCTTTGCTAAATCGTTCTTTCTCTTCCACCTCACCATCTCAGAAACCATATCCATTTCTGCCCCAGTCCTGTGGGAAGCTCTGTGGGCTTTGAATGGGGAACAGAGCCCTTTCTCCAGCTTCCATGCCTAGCACGAGCTCCCAGTAACATAAATGTCTGGGGACCAACTGGAACTGGGAAACAAGCTTTGTTTCAGGTCTGCACAAAGACATTTAAGAGCCAGAACTATTTGGCATTTTTGTCTGAAATCCCCATAGAAAAGCCAAGGACTGAGCAGGCCATGGAGGTTTTCATAGCAATCTGACTGAGTGTGATGATATATACCTTAGTTAGAGTAGCAAATGCGCTCCTTGAGATAGCTTCAGTCTAAGTTGAGTAAAGGCAGTAACAGAGCTGTGGCTGCAAGAAATTCTGATATTTTTTTAAAGAACATAGACCAAATAGACAGACAGTGTTTCAATTTGTTGTTTTCCAGATAATACTGAAGCTTAATGAATAAATAAGTACAAAATTAAAGGCTCATTACCCACCCAAAAAGTCCCTGTCATTTATTAAACCTTTTAGAGGAAGCAAGGAAAAGGGAGAAGTGCCCATTAGAAGGATAAACATATCACAGATCTGAATGTCAAATCAAATTGAGCAAAAATTAATTAACTCGGCGAGCATTAGAAGGGAGAGCCTGGTGTCAGCAGAGACGATGTTTACCTGCTCGTGCTTTCTCTGCTAGCTCAAAAGGCACTGGAGGCTGCGAAGGAATTAATGTGTGCCAGGTGCACGCAGCTCACTTTTGTGAAAGAAACCCGTTCCTCATTTCAGAAACCACTTTTCTTATGTCTTGAAGAAATTGTCTGTAAATGGGCCTCTCCCTCGAGCCAGATGCTCTGAGAACTGAGACTTCTCTCAAGCTGCTCTCCCAGCTGGGGACTTATTAACCCAAAGTTCTCCCTGTAATTGCTGTCCGAGTCATTTGAGTGAGTTTTGGATCAGGCCCCCAGTGCCAGCTGGTTTATGGCTACAGCTCGGCTTACAAATGATGCCCTGAAACTGAACTATCTGTAGCTGAGAGTTAATCCCCTTGAAATCAATAATTCCTGATCCCTGAAGCTGCTGTTTCGGTGATGGACGGCTGGCAAGTGAGAGCCAACTTTGTGAAATCATCCCTTTTTCCTCCCCTCTCTGAAACAAGACTTCTTCTATTATTACACCAGCTGATAAAACAACTGTAATCAACTCTTTTCTGCTCCATAAAATAGTTACTGCTAATTACTAATTATTGGGAATAAGCTTCCTACCATATCTGGAAGCATTACAGTGACTGAGAGTTAACAGTGATCATTACTTTTGGAAGAACCACTATTCACTTGTAAGGGGTTACATATGGTACACTGAAGAGTTTTAACTGATGTGAGCCAAATAATGTTTGAAAAAGAGGTTGATGATTGTAAGATATTAATACATACACATTCTAACACGTGTTTGCATATGTGACTATTCACAGCAAATTGAAATTCAAGCCATTGCATCCACTAGATGCTTACTGGCCATTTGCATACAAAAACACTTGATTTGTGTAGACAATTGCTGTAATTGCATGGGCAAAGAGTTGCTGCCTTGTGCTTTCCTCTTGCAGAAGTTGTTTCTGGGCATCAGTAAGTTCTAGCAAGCAGAATACAAACTCACAGGGAAGATGAACCTCTTTGTAGGAAATGAGAAGTTTGCAGTATTTCTTCTCTGTCAGTGCTTCTGGGGAGAAGAATTAATAATGATCAAACTAAAGTGACCCAGCTATGAAATAATGTCATGTCTAGGAACACTCACTCTGTAATCTTTGTATAAAAACTAATATCAGCTGCAGAGGGGAAAATCAACTAAACCGATAATGCCATATCAGAAAGTCCTGCTAAAGAACTGAAGAGTACATTTTTGCATCAGTCCCAAGATGCTAATATCCTCTGGGCAGCAGTGAGGGAGCTGTAGCCATGGCCAGTGCAGGACTCCAGGCACTCAAGTCCCACCTCTCTATCCTAGGTTGTCCTCAGGAATAGTGGAAACTGGGAAAGGTCAGATAAGAGTTTACCGGGATACTCATCCACAACCTACTCTCAGATGAAATTGCCAATTACGCAGATCTAGAGAACCCCAAGACTGAAGATTTGCTTCTACTGGCAACAGAGACACATGGATTGAGTATGCTTTGTCCATCTGAATCAGCACTTGTTTATGGGGTGTGACAGTGGCCAGATTCTGTTCCGAACTTAATTCAGAGATGATACTTTCTGTATGAACTAACACAAAAACTAAATGCTCATTGCCAGGTGTTTTAATCAGGTGTAGGAGCACACACAGGAATAAAGCAAAGTTCCTGTTGCTTCTGGGTGCTGATATAAACCTGCAGCAGTCATTTGCTTCATGACCAAGACACCTGAAACCAAGATACATAGAGTTTGAGCTACTTTATTCCCTTCCCAATCTCAGCTGTGGACACTGGGATGAGCAGTGCCTTCATGACCCAACCCCTATGGGAACTCCTTCCTCTCCTACAGGAGAAATATTTTCTTCAAAGCCTTTGCTGCTTACCCAGGATAGGCTGTCATCAAATTGCTTGCTACCCCTTTACTTCTGCAAATGATGCTCTGGTGGCTGCTTAAGCTCTTTTCCCTCTTAGCTATTCCAATCTTCTCCACACTCAGGTATTCATTCCTTCCTAGACACATGCCTCCCTTCTCTGGCCAACCTTTCTCTCCACTCTTCCTATAAATCCCACTGAAAGCAATCCCTTCCCTTCCTAAATCTATATGAAGAAGCACATAACACTTTTTCTCTTCCTGTTTCATTATTTTGCAAACGCATTAAATAAAACACCATCTTGAAGACTGAACAGCAGCCTGAAAGCACTTTGAGCACAGGCTGGGTGTTTTTAATCCCTTCATCACATCTATAAAATAATACACAGTATTTACCAAGGTGCAAGCAGCCCACTTCAAAAATGTACTCTAGTTTATGTTTTTTGCAGCCCCATTAATTCTACTACATAATTCCCCTGAGGAGAAACAGAAAATGTTCTTTCCATGTAGAAGGGAGGAAAATCCATCCCTTTTGACTTTCAGGAACTAGTACAAACTGTAGATAAGTCTTAGTTATGGCAAGTGAGGCATGGACAAGAGCTCCATCAGCGGTAAAGAGCATTTACTCCCATTCAACTGTGATAAACTCAGAGCCTTTTTGTTGTGATTTGCCATCAAGAGCAATGAGTGAAAGAAGCTGTAGCACAAAGTTAAGTTTGATGCTAACTAACTCCCTCTTTATGCAAAGGTTTGGGCTTTTGTATATTTTGATGAATTTAAATTTAAAAAATGGAGTTTCAAGAGGAAACTGCTAATAGTGTTGTGGGTTCTGGATATCTATATCTATATTAATGTGGCTAACATTTTTGCTGTAGAAGTAGAAAAAAATAGGAAAAAATGTACTTTCAAAACTGCTTATTTTTTCTCGGACTTCTAAAAATAAAATTGGCATAGATTTTAGAAGTTAAAAAAAGGCATAAAAAATGAAGCAATGAAAAGCACATTCAAATTTTTAAGTTTGATGAAGGGTTCTCAGTTGATCCAAAACATTTTTAATTCAGATTTTGTTTCCTGTTTTTCAAAAAGAGGCTAGTTTCATTAACTCTTTCTTTCCCCATCTCTAACAACAACAACAACAACAAATCTCCCAAAATGCAAACCATATTCTACCTCAGTTTGACTGAAATAACTTTTTGTCCATGCTACTTTTTTATTTTACCTATGAACCCTCTCTTATCCTGCCCCTGGACCAGCTCATGTCAAAACCTACAGTTTATGAAGACCTTATCTGACAGCAGAGATGAACCCTACCTGACTTGATAAGTGGAGCCAGGATCACTAGGGCCTTGGATCCATTTTCCAGATACAAGTTTGAGTCCAGAGTTGACGACCTATCTTGATCCATACACATCTTAAGTTTGACTCGGCCAAAACTTCAGCTGGAAACTTAATGGAATATGAAAACTCCCTACAGCTATAAACACAAGTCAGCCATCGATCTGCATTGTCTTTATTATTTTCTGTTTGTTCCAGCCTGGAAGAGTCTGTATAACGTGGAGCTGAGTTCAATAAGCAGAGATAGTCCCCAGATTCGTTCCTGTGGGGTGCTACGACCTCAGCCAGTATTTAATTTCCTTGTGGCTGTCAACTGTGAAAAGTGTCTGCAGGCAAAAGCTCCTGTAGGTATGGGATGGTTAAAAGATGTCTGTGGTCTGTGGAAACACCTCAGGTAAGCAAGGAAATGTGCCCCAAACAGATTATTCTTCCCAGGTACTGTAGTTGACAGCCGAGGACATCTCAGCTGGCAAATCTAATCCCATCAGCTATCTTTCTGTACAGTCCTTCATGCCAGTTGTCTTAGGCAAATTCAGATCATAGAATCATAGAATATCCTGACTTGGAAGGGACCAGCAAGCGTAGAGCCCAAATCCAGAAAACCTGTTTGAAATCCTTTTCTTTAAAACTTCTAACAGGTTCAGCCTCACAATCTGCCAAAGGGTAGTTAATCAAAAGTCTGAGGACTACTGCTCCTGAGCTCTGACGTGCTGAACAGACATGGAAGAATCACCAGCTTGACAGTATTTATAACCAGTCCTGAGAACCATAAATCACAACACCATAAATCCTGGGGTAAGAGGACCACAAAAATGTCCAGGAACTGAGCAACCAAATAATCATTATAATAATTAATACTGATCTTGTATACGATGCTCTTTTTCATTAGTAGATTTCAAAGCGCTTGACAAAGTGTGTTATTACAGACCTGGTCAGCATATTTTCATCTAAGCTGTTTTCCGCTGGGACATGGTGTCTCAATAAACCTGCGATGTCCTATTATGTGCTGCCCGGTACTGCTAACACATGCTGAAATGCTGTGCAAAAATAGAATGATTTAAAAACATTTTATTTTTCTTCTGAGCCATAAATTATGTTTGAGATGATATTTTCAGAAATAGCATTTTAGGGAGTAGGAAGGAATTTATAGTTTACAACAGATCTTGTAAATAGCTGGGTGTTGTTCCAAGCCAGAAGAAAACATGTCTTAAAACATTTGCCACAGAATTATCTGCCAACCATTTCAGCAGCTCTAGGTAAAACAGGGACAGGCCAGAAACAAAGTCTATGTCTTGCATGTCCTTGACCTCTGAGACACCTTGATGCCTCTAGCTCACTGTTCTGTCAAGCAGATGCCCTCACTGCATGTTTGCAGCTGACAGTACCTGGTAGAGGGGGTGTCTTTTGACAAGTTTGCTTTGCATGCTCCTAATTATATTTTGCAAAAGCTAAAGGGATATCAGTGCCTGTTAATGAAATCAAAGACTCTTAAAGCCCTTTGTGCCCTGGGGTTATAAGTTTATAATTTACAGAGATTTTGCTACACATTCAATCTTGCCTTGCAGAAAACATTTTTTTTTTCTGAAATGCTGCTGCATATGCAGTGTACAGATAGCTTTTATTTATGTCTTAAAAGACAGTTGTTAATCAACTACAGCAACCAGTTGCAAAATACTTTGAGCCAACTGGATTAAAGTGATTATGGGATTATTAAATGGATTAAGTTCTATCGATAACTGGTTGTCAGCCAGAAGAGCTAAAGTCCTAATCAGCTAGAGAAAAAAGACCACTTACGATTGTGGTTCACCTTGAACTTATCAGTAACTTCTGCTTGTTTCAGTCACGTTTCTATAGCAACCAGGGTAATTGACATTAATTACCATATTTTGTCTGTGGTTATTTTGTGCTAATTTCAGTTTTGAATTGCTTTGAATTTCTAATGCGAGACCATAGTAACAGTTTTGCACTCTGCTTTTTATAAAGTTGTGTGGACATTAAGATGCCCCTAACATAGCCCACTGACATCCTGTGTATGTACATGGGCGTCTGAGGGATTGGCGTTTGCTCCGCTAGGAGATGAAAAGGCTGTGGGGATCTAACATCAGCCCCCCCAGGACCTATTAAGAGGTCATCAAGAAGATGGGCCAGGCTCTTCACAGCAGCAAGTAGTGGGAGGATGTCCTGGTTTGGGCTGGGCTGGAGTTAATTTTCTTCCCAGTGGCTGGTACAGTGCTGTGTGCTGGATTTAGGATGAGCACAATGTTGATACCACAGGGATGCTGCAGTTGCTGCAGAGCAGTGCTTGCACAGAGTCCAGCTCTGCAGCGAGCAGGGGGGGCACAAGGGCCTGGGGGACACAGCCAGGACAGCTGGCCCAGGTGGCCCAAGGGACATCCCGTGCCACAGGACACTGTGGGGAACAATAAAACTAGGATAAAGAAGAGGAACAAGGAGGGACACTGGGAGCGATGGTATTTGTCTTCCAAAGGAACCACTGTGTGCAACGAGTCCTGCTCTCCTGGGGGTGGGGTGGGGGGGCAAACACCTGCCTGCCTAGGGGAAGTAGCAAATGAATTCCTCGTTTTGCTGTGCTCACGCATGTGGCTTCTGCTTTACCCATAAACTGTCTTGGTCTCACCCCCGAGGTCTCGCAGCTTTACCTTCCTGATCTTCTCCCCATCCCACCTGGGGAGAGCGAGCAAGCAGCTGGGGGGTGCTGAGCTACCCATTGGGTTTAAATCACAGCAGAGAACAAGAGACAAAGGGAATTTTAGGAAATGGTACCCTCAGCCAATGGAATTTCAGGTGCTATAAACCAATCACAAGGAGAAATAATTAAATTTCACCTGTTTATTATTAATTATGATTCATTAAAAATACAGTATAATAACCTAATATTCTCATTTTGGGGGATCTTGACTTGATGCAATGCTATGTGTCCCACAGTTCCTGTGACATCGGTGGAAGCTGGAAGCACATGTACCCTGTTTGAGTTTGGTGTTGAACATCTTTAATAAGTTTGGGCCTTTCATTTGCTAGAGAGAGCCCCAAACTGTAAAGTGCTATTTCGCTATTTCTCCTTTCTGAGCTAGTTAACATATGCTATAAAACTACCATACAGCATAGCTGCTGTCAGGCTGGTGAAAAAAAAAAAAAAAAAAAAAAAAAAAAGAGTTGAATTTAACCCAAATTACAAAATTTGGATTTTCACATAAGCATGTGAAAAAGCTCCTCTAAGCTCTTCAAAGCTCCTCTAACAGCAATGAATGGGACTGTGTTAAAATTGTTGAAAAAGAGAGGATCCTGCAACTCTTTGTCACTGGAAATATTGCCAATGCACTACAGAGATGCAAGTTCCAGGTTCAAAACAGAGATTAGATTTCTTGTTCAGAAATACCAGATAATACTGTATTATTCTAAGGTGTGCTGGAAAGAGACTTTCTAATGTGTGTATAAATGCACATTGTTGGGCAAAAAGCTGGTGTCTCAGGCCAGGACTAGTACATGACAGAAATATGTAGAGATGTGCCAGTTCACCAGAAGCATTAAAGGTCATTATGCTGGCAATAAATAAATAAATAAATAATAACAAGAAAATAAAATAAGAAACCTTAGTAATAATTTTTGGAGAACATCAGAATGCATTTTCTATTTATTTCTGATAAGCTAGGAGATGCTGAGGTTTACATAAATGACAATACCCTATCATTTTAAGTCCAAAACCATTTGTCCTACCAAGCTAGATTCCAGGCTGGGCCGTGATTATGGCCTTCTTCACTGTGAAGATGGGATTTTTCACCTTTGGATGAAATGTTCCAGCCTTTCCTCTGCTTAGTGCTTTGTGACATAAATGTCTGTGCAAGGATGCTCTGATACAGCCTCATTCTCTTATGGTAACAGGTCATAACTCCTTAATCTTAGCAAAAGGATCAAGAGGAACTTCACAACAGAAAATGAGTGAGGAGCACTTCATAGAAAAGCAAGATTTAGGCAATTGGTGAATCCTCACTGAGCTTTCAGGGTATTTAGATGAGACCTGTCTAGTTTTCCTAGTAATTTCTATTATTTTTTTAGAAGCGACAATTTTTGGTGCTTGGTTGAGTTTGTGCAGCTCCCAGACAAATTACAATCCCAAACCTTGAAGCAGGGGTGCTGAAAGACAGGGCATTTATGGAGCTCAGTTCTTAAGTTGCTACAGTCTCAGAGAGAGCATTAGTTTTGCTTGGAAGTCTTCAAAAGTATTTCCAGAGTCTGAGTCAGATGGTTGCCTGTACAACTGTATGGATCCGTGGGTCTTCCTCAAGTGGTGCCTCTAAATCCCAAAAACCATGGCTCTACAAGGAGGAGGGAGAGGAAGGGAGGAGACACGAGACGCCAAACTGAACCTGTTTGGAGCTGTGGCCTGGAGTCATTTCCCCACTTACTGCCTTGCTCGCAGCCTTCTCTCTCATTTGACTGCTTGGAGATGGCCTTTGTGAAGTGGCAACAAACCGCAAAACTGCCCTGCAGGTCTCTCAAAGGAGCACCTCTCTGGCTGTAAAACCAGAGCAGCAGACCCAGCTTTTGGGTACCAGAAGAGAGGAAAGTGACACAGACTGCACAGAACTGCTGAGTGCCTTCCCTAAGCGAACAAACACAGCTATTAAAAAAAAAAAAAAAAAAAAAAAAAAAAAAAAAAAAAAAGTATACATTTCATAATAACAATTCAGTGCTGCAGTCAGATTCTCTGGTGTCTGAGTGATGGTTTATTAACTCAGACATTGAGCATAGAGAGCACTTGCAGTCTTTGGCCTTACACTTAATAACTCACTAAGCATGAATGGGTTCAGTAATTCATTCCTTGTCTTGTGCGGCTGCTCAAAAAAACACCCTCATTGGCTTGAAATTTATGGCTTGTTCTTGCAGGACTGTGAGCACCTCCTGCAGGCCCGGGGCAGACCCATGCTGCTGCTGACCCGAGCCAAGTGCTGCAGGTGGGTGAGCACCACCAGGACCAGCACCGCTCCTTTAGCTGTGCTAGCGTGGGGCACGTCACATTTCAGTTAGGCTTTGGTGAAGATTCGGGTCTGATTACACCCCAAACATGCAGTTTGGTCCTCCCTCTGTGACTTTTAGTCTCCCCTCTTCTTTCAACGTCTAATAGCATGTGATTAATTGTTGATTATAGCAGGCTGGAGAGCAAGGGGATCATAACAGTGCAGAGACAAGGAAGTAAAGCATAAGCAGCTGAAGGAAACAGTGTGCACATCAGAGGTGTATGCAATAAAAGTTTGCTTTCTGGAGAACTTTTTGCCAGACTTGGTCTGGGCTCAGTGAGAACAGCACACCCTGCACCGGGGTGGCAATGTTCCCTCTCTGTTTTAACTCAGGTTCTCCAGTAAAGTGAGGCCAGGTTTGGCATTTGTGATGGCTGCAAGGCAAAATCTGGGAGGGAGGAAAACACAAACTTTAAAAACCCTCCCTCTGCGACTTAATGAACACAGAGTGCTCTACAACCCAACAGTGCAACTGAGGGCACGGCAGGAACAGCAAACATTACTTCTTCTGTACCCCAGAGGGTGTCTGGGGTCCTCCCTGAGCATCCCACACATTGCTGCAATGACATACAGAGGAGGATCAAGCCACTCCTCAACACTTTCAACTAAAGCACAATCTTTTGCTGGCAAATTGTGTTGCCCTTGAAAAATCCAACTGAGATACAAGGCGAATCGTGCAGCGGTGCGCAGTCAACAGGCTCTGCCTACAGATGCATTGTCACTCGGCACCAGGAGACCACAGCCCTGCCTATGAACAGATGTGGGCAGATGAAAAGTGACTCTTGAGGGGAAACTTGAGATCCTCCAGTATAAACATAAGGCAATTTACTTTGCCTGTGATGTTTTTCTCCTGTCCTTTTTCCTGTTTTTAAAGATGGGAATGCTGAGTTGAGTGACAGGCTCTTCCTGCCTGTGCTGGACCCTATTTCTGTTTCCTCGCAGTAATCTCTAAAATTGGCATTTTCAAAGAGACTGAGGAAGTGAGAGTCCCAAAGGGGACATAAACATCCAGTACCCTCGGGACGGCCCAGGCTAGATTATCTATGAACATGAAAGCATGGAGCCTCGCAAACCTGCGAGGCAGCGACGTGCAGGATGGCTGCAGACAGGAGGGATGTGATTTATTCAAGGTCATTCACAATGTCAGGTGCAGAGCTGGGAAACAGCACTTGTATCATCAACCTCCCAGTTCGTGTTTCAATCACCAAGCATCCTTCCTCTTGCAAACACGGGCTCTGATTCTTCACTCACCCAGGCTTGGTACAAATCAGAAATAATGCCATGCAGGTCCCCTGTGCTATTTCGCGAGCGAGAGGAGAGTTGAGGAGTGTCTAATGCTTAGATTCACCAGGGATTTCAGCAGGAGTCGGATGCCTAAATGCCTTTGCGAATTGAGGCTTGAGTGTCTTCGTTCATTAATGAAGCAAAGAAAAAAAGTAGCTGTAATTAGAGCAAAAGGAATGCCAGAAAGTAGCTGCATGAATAGTCTCATATTGAAAAAGATTGGCTTTGAGCTCACTCGTGTTCATTGGCATGAAAGGGAGTTTTGTTCATCGGTGCACACAGGAGCACTCTGCAAATACAGGAATCATCACAGGCAATCCTGCAGCCATTTGGAGGGTGAACCTTTCAAACTGGACAGCCTGAATGGAAAGCCAAGAGTCAGTCCCCATGGGAGCACATGTGCAGTGGCAGTGTCCTCTGCAAGGGTCACCCCCTCTGGCCAGGAACGGGGAGCTCCAGCTGCCACGTGTGACCATCCAGAGCTTTTGAAAACCAATCATTAAGGGCTCACACTCAACCCACACCATGGTAATGATGTGGAAGGGATGAGTCTGAATAAAGCTGAGCAGTCAGGGGAAAAAAAAATGACATCTCGTGACCAGTTTATGGGTGGGAGGATTCTTGACTGTTAGAAAGAGCCCATGAAGTCTTCTTCCTGAAGTGATCTAACGAGATTTGCCTGTTTGGAAAGCCATAACGAAATATATCATTGACCAAATGATCTCTGCAACTGCAGCCACAGCAGCGGTGGGTGCCCTCTGTCTGCCCTGTGAGCCCCGTGCTCATGCATACACACAGCTATCAATAAGCTGAAATTTTTCTGCCAGCTATGGCGAGGTGAGTAGAAAGAAATTAGGCACCCAAGGGGCCTCATCAGGCAAGAGCCTTGCTATCTGCAGTGGGTGTGGGAGCAGGATGATTTGCCTTCAGCACAGAAGCCACTTGTTTATTGTTACGTGGGCGTAAGGCAACAAAACCATGAGCTGGGCTGAGACTGAATGTTAAAATTATTTTGAATAGACACTTGTAATGTCTGGGATGCTTTGACACTGGCAACCGTGATAAATTATTTGTAAAGCTCCTGTGATCTTAGCAACATAACCCGCTTGTGATTTAACCAGTAAAACAAAGATCCTCAACTAGATGGTGTGGTTTTACATGTAAATCCAACAGGCTCGGTTACAGAAGAGCACATTTCAGGAGTTCTTTGCAGCTATCCCCAGGACAGCACCCGCCCCAGTGGCTGTAACCCCATTCTGCCAGTCTGGCTGGCGCAGGTGTGGAAAGGCCACCCGCTGCCAGCAGGAGGGCGGCTTTGTTTTTTTGGGGGCAGAGCCACGATGGGGAATAGCTTTCCTCTGAACCTTTAACACAGCAGGAATGCCAAGCAGACTTTCAGAGTCGCATCCCTTCTTTGCATATGAACTAGGGATAATGGTAAAATGGTAAATGGTAAAAACTATAAGAACTATTTCTTTAAATTGATTTTAATTAAACAATTTGAATTTAATGAATAGCAAATTCTAACATTGTCTCTTGATAGCTTCTGGACAAAACCTGTGAATTTCTGAGGGAATCTGAGTCTAGCTGGTGAGATCTAAGTGTACCCCACATAACAAGTACCAACCCCTAACTAAACCCAGGCTCACCTGATGGCAAACCTTGGCATTTGTGCAAAACCAAGTACCTTTGCTATACTGCCTTCTGCCCAGGTGTGTGCCCTTGTTTGGGCACTCAGAGTTCTCTGGATAAAAGCATAATTTGTGGATGAAACAGCCTTATAAATGTGCACCAGGAAAGCATCTGCTTTATAATCTTGTCACTGGGAAAACCTCTGCAGCATTTGAATCCACTGTCTGAGAAATGAAAACAGTGCAAAGGCTGAAGCTGTGAGCCTCACTTTGTTAGCTGGAATTTCTGTGCTTTTTGCCATCATGGACAAGGACAAATGACCTCAGAGGCACAGAAGACATCATAGGTGCAGCACAGATGGGCAGGCAGCTGGGCTCTTTGCCTTGGGGCTGCAGAGGGATGAGAGATGCTTCTTGCTGCCTCCCACTGAGCCATCTTTCCCCGGAGGAAACACCAGCCTGTGCCACGAGCTCGCAGGGCTGAGGCTGCAGCCAACAAAGGCTCTTCTTTTCCTCCTAGATTTAACTCCAGTCCACTGCTGAATAGGATGCTGATGAGGGTCACTAGGAGGGGACAGATGAATGTGGATGCCTTAGGCTTCCCCAGGCGTTTGCATAGAAACCTACAGCAACCTGCCTTGCTCGTGGATAGAAAGGTTAACTCTCCCCCACCAAAAATATTCACAAATATAATAGAGCAGAAATACATACCTTCAAGTAGAGTGTTCTTTTCCTGTTGCCTACACAGTAGATTATAGTTAATTAAACCTCTGCTCACATAAACAGAACAAGAAAGGATGTAAAAGTAATGAGCTGACAACACGGTCTGTATTATGTTGGGCTTCTAAGAGAATTTAATTTGGAGAAGAATTATGCACCGCCTGAAAGACAGTCCATTAAACTGAGCCAACTGTCTGGAAAGAGATAAAACAACCAAAAAAAAAAAAAAAAAGTGTTCTGCCTCCTGTAAAATAAATAGCACACTGTGCCTCGCGCTCACCTCACGGGCGGCAGGGCTGCACGTGCTGGTGCCAGCGGCTGGGAGGCTGCGGCCTCCCCACAGGGATGGAGACCACCCGGCCTCTCCCACCCAAAGGAGGAGAGAGCTGCAGCAGCAGTGCTGTCACAGCTTGTGGATACAGCAGGGTGGAAGATGGCTAAGTCTGGAGAAATGGTGGTGGTATTTACCCTGGTAAAGCCCTGCCCGAGTGTTAGATCCCACGAATATCTGCCTGTGCTTAGTGCCACACCTCTGTGCTGAACAGTTTCTGGTCTAAACTTTGTGTGGTCTGCAAAGGTGATGCTCTGTGTTATGATCAGCTGTGATAAATGGTTTGTTTTACTGTTAATTTTAATCATAAGGAAAGTCAACAGATCAGCATGGTACATAGGAGGTAAACTGAAGTGGCCCATCCTGTACTGACAAACTAAAGCAGCAGCATCCAAATCCAGATCTCAGCCAGTGACCGCCAGAGCAGCTGGGGAGGGGAGGATGCCCATAGCCCAAGTGGAGATGGTGGACGGCCACCTGGAGCACAGGAGGGCAGCAGAGACCTGCCCCTCTCTGCCCCACAGATATCCCACGTGCCTACTGAGGACTTGCTTGCTCCCATGGGTTAACACAGACTTACCACGCGTGATGCACAGGTTCTTCTCCTGGCTGTTGCTGGCATCTCCCTCTTCCTCTAACCGCTCACAGGCTGTTGCTTTTATTTAAAGAAAATAAATAGAGGGAATCAGCAAAACAACATGGCAAAACATGCATGGCAGTATTACCTAATAAGCAAGCCTGTTTGCTCACGGGACTCATTTTCCAGTTGTGATCTCCTTGAGACAACTGACAGCTATTTAAAATAATCAACATCTAAATAAATCTTCTCTTTAAAAATAAAATAAATAATAAAAATAAAAGGGCTTTTGAGCTAAAGTGATTTGCACCACCTGTGGATCTCCCCCACATTATTTAACTATATAAGGTGAGAGGTTATGTCGTTTAATCTCTTCTCCCCCCTCAACCCGACCCTTCCCAGCAGCTGTAAAGTAATAATCCCTTCAAATGCTTTCTTCGAAACATTCTGCCTAAGCCTCAGGGGGGATGTTGATGAGAGCTGAGAAATTAAGGGATTTGTTTTCTTCAATTTTGAGAAAATGGGAAAATAATTTTGAGTGGAATGAAACCAGGGTTTTTTGTTTTCTCCAAGAAAATTATATAAAAAAATAAAATCTTTAATTCAGATCGAATGAGACTTTCCATATAACATCTTCTCCAGCCACTCTTGAAAGGAAGTGTGAAAATATTTCTAAGTAAATCTGAACCAATATTAAAACATATATCAACTAATGCAAGGAAAAAACAGAAAGGTACAAGCACAGACAGGGTTATTTTCATCTCAGTAGCCACAAAGTGATTCACCTTAAAGAATTTTCTGTCATTTACCCCAGGATTGGTTCTGCATAGGCCCACTGATTTCAGGACAGGTACTTCAGGTGTGCTGTAGTAAATTAAAAAATAAAAATAAAAATAAAAATAAAAATAAAAATAAAAATAAAAATAAACATAAAAATTGTTTGTTTCCTATGTCTTTGTGCATCCCTTTTCCCTTTCCTATGCTTTTGGAGAACTTCAGGAGGACTTACACTATGGAAGGGTTGAAGCCATGCATTGGCCCTGAAAAAGCAAGGACCAATCTGAATAGAAAACAAGTGAGAACATTTCAATTTGACGCACTTTTGCCAGCTGGCCAGCTGCCCGACGAGAAGGCTTGAGGAAGAGCACGGCGTTGCATGCTCCGGATTTGCACAAGATTTGTGAATGGGGACGCTCTATCTGCTCCCGCGCAAGTCCTCCCGCTTTTGTTTGCTGCCCGTTTGGGTGGGCAGGGATGATTGCTGTTCCAGGAGCATTATCTCCCTGCTTCCAAAGGGATGAAATCTGGCAGAGCCCATTTGTTTTGTACATTGACAATAATCCCTTCATTTCTGAGAACCGCAAAGGCCCTTAAAATAAATACCAAACCCAAGCGAAATCAAACTGTCAACATTTAGGCTGAGATTCTCAGAAAAGCTGAGTGCTCCCTCAAAGCATTTTTAACACAGGCACAAAAGCCTGAATGTCCCCCCCGACAGGCTCTAATCAGCCCCTCGCACACACAGCTGCCTGCAGAAGGCTTGGGGACACAGCACTGTTCCTGCACCCCACCGCTGCCAGCTCTCTTGGCTCCATGCAGATCTCTGTTTCTCCCACAGATAAATAAATATACCCTAGGAATGTGCTGGGGTGTTTTCAGAGATGATGGACATGGTGGTGTCTTGTAAAGCCTGATGTGTAGTAGGTTGTGGACCGCACATGCTTGGGGGAAGCAGTGGCTGCAGCAGCGGAAAGAAGGGGATGCTTCTGAGCACGGCTCAAAGACCAAACCTTAACTGAAGAACATAAAGAAGAAATCGAGGCTTTTCTCCTCTTTTCAGCATACCTGGCCAGTCACTGCTGTATTGGGCCCTGGCAGCCCTGGAGCTGGATAGAAACAGGAGTGTGGCATGGAGCAGCAGGTGGCAGAAGGGACAGTGGGGCCCTGGGCAGGCTGCACCCAGCGGCTTTATACCTCCACAGCTGAGGGAGCAAAGCTGAGACATGCAGATGACTTGCCTTGTGGGATCGAACCTGGGGACATGACGACACACTTTTCAAGGCTCTGGAGGCTGCAAATAGACTGAGACTACTTCCAGAGAGCAAGCTACAGAGTTTTGACATGAGTTTGTGGGGCCACATCTGTGACTGGATGTCTACACAGCAGCTGCTGCTTGCAGGCTGGGAAGCCGAGATGGGACAAGCACTCTGATGTGACCTGGCAAAACTGCTCTACTTTGTATAAAGGGTTGTACAGAAAGAAGCTAGCTCAGTTTCCCAGCCTTGGAAGCACTCACTCATGCCCTGATCTCTCCTATATCTGTTTCTTCTATCCCTTCTTAGTCACCTCCCATCACAAAAGATATTCCGTTCATCCTTTCCTGTTTGCTGTCCCCACTCAATACGGGATTGACTCCTTCCAATGTCCCTTTTTGTTGCAGTCCTACCTCAAACTAAGATCAGGGTTTCTTTGGCTTCCCTGCAGCTGGGCATGCTGAATGAACAATGTTATGGTCATGGCATGATGCTCAAATGCAGCCCCAGCCATCAGAGAGGGAGCCCAGGCTCTTGTGCATCCCTACCAATGTTATCCTGAAAACAAACGAGATTCTTGGCTGTGATTATTCCAAAAACCATCAACGCTGAGAAAGCTCCTGCAAAAATGAAGCATCTCACGCTGCTCGTGCTAACTGGAAGCCAGTCGGAGGCTCCTACCAATAAACACTGATTCGCACTTGGCCTAGGTGTGTGAGCCGAATCCTTCTGGGCATCTGCATTTTGTTCCTGCGTGGTCTCCGGGCTGCCTGCGACTGCTCTCCAGATGCTGGCACGCTCAGTGCCGCACCGAAGCCATCGGACATCCTGTTAGATCCTTAGCTTGCCAGGCCATTGTCTTGTTGTTATTAGCGGGGGATTAGAAGTTTAAGGCCTGAGAGCTTAATGGCCTCAGCGGGTGGAGAGCATGGCACTAGCTGTGAAAGTGACAAAAATCGATAGCTAATCCAGTGCAGTCAGTCAACCTTTTCAAAGCCTCATCCGTATTGATTTCCAAGTGCTGCTCTTCCTGTCCCTTGACGTAATCGGCCTGTTTGCTCAGCGGACTGACTCGCTCCCTTCCGCTCTCCCTCCATATTTTTGGGCTTTTTACACTTGGAAATGGATTACTTGGATCCCCCCAGCTTTTCATCTCTCCGGCTGCTGTCAGAGGAATGATTAAAGGTGAGGCAGGCTGGGCAGCCATCTCCCACAAATCAAGGAAGAGCTGACCTGGAGCGTGATGGATGCTGCAGGAAAGGAGCAGGCAGGCTCTGACGTGGGAGGAATGGAGGACATCTGGTCAGGTTAGATAGCTACCATCCAGGTAGTGAACACAGAGGAAAAAATAAGTCACTCATCGGTGACATCAGAGTCACTGTGCTGATGGAAAAGTACCTGTGGCATTATGTGAATTTAGGGATTAGGATGCGAGTGCTTTGGAGCAAGTTATTCTCCTCCTGTGAGGATAACAGACTTTTTCCTTCTCGTGCCTTGCTCCAGCTATTTGCAAGAAATATTTTAGGGGCATCTAATCACCCCTTTCAAAACCACCAGTAAAAGAGCTCCTGTTGCTAGAAGCAACCTAGTACAGTGGTGCTGAGCTGTGCACCCTACTGCTGTGCACCCACAGCTCGGCACTGCCCACCCTTGAAGCACAGAGGCACTAAGAAAGCAGAAAGGCAGATGGAAACCATTGGCACAAGCTCAGAGCAGGCTCAGCAGTGAAGGTGCAGTCTTCTCATCCTGGATGATGGCCCTCCAGTGCCATTAAATAGGAGTCAGCTTGTAGGAAACTTGAGTTGTTTAAAATAAGGACAGCAATTAATGGGTGCGTTTGGGGATGCTGTGAACAGCCTCTACAACCCAAATCACTCCAAAGAGTAATATTAGAATAAACTTATTTAAAACTATTAAAAAAAAAAAAAAGGCTAAGGTAGTTCTGCAGTGACTGAGCCACACGGCCATCCCCACTGCAACCAGGGCACCTGCAACACTGGGCTTGCTGTTGTGCATCCCCAGCCCTGGAGGCTGACCAGTGGCTGGCACTGCTTTCTGAGCTTGGTGGGTGCTGTCCTTTCGAGGACTTGCTCACTCCCCACTCCGAGCTGACCTGGCACTGTTCACATAGGCAGATAATAAAGCATAATTTGCTGTAATGTTTTTCTCCCCAGGCTGCTTCGCTGTGCCTCAAACACAGCAGACAAATTCTGTCTGTCAAATCCAGTTACGTTTTATTCCATCTCTTGTAGCTGGGATCAAGGGGCAGACATTTATCAGACAAGCAACTGAATTATCAAATTACATTCCTAAAACAAATGAACAAAAAAAAAAAAAAAAAAAAAAAAAAAAAAAAAAAAAAAACACTATGTGTGTGAGACTCTATCTTGGGGAGGAACAAGGAGGGGGGCAACACTGAGCGTTTTTCCTTGAAAATTACATTGAAGCATCTGCCATCATTAGAGCCACCAGAATGACTCCAGAAGAACAACAGCTACCGAAGAGCAAAATATTCTCAGCAGAGGCCTACTTAACAACATTCTTAACGCTCTCTCTTCTGTTAAAAATTGTGCCAGCCACAAAAACACATCACCGAATACTCCTGAATCAACAGGTTTCAGTAGCAAAGCCACCCTTGCACCTGCTGCTCTGTTTTGCCCCAGGCTAACGGGAAAGGATAGCTTTGGGCTTCCCAAAGACAGTGCTTTATTACACCTGCAGATGGGACAATCTGGCAGCAGAGGCTACTGCTGGTTCCTGTCCTACCCAGTTTGTGCTAATAGCCTTGTCTGGAGTCATCTGGTACAGAAATTAGAGGAGATGCTGAAGGTAAGCTTTGCAGAGCCATACGGCAAGGTCTGCTGGCCAATATGCATTTGTTTTAATGAGAATTCAGTGAGCAAGTCCCATAACATCTTCAGCTGGCACGATCCAGCACACCGAAGAAAAGGAATTAGCCTGAAAAAAAGCCTGCCTTCATAGGATATCTGGCAAACTTCTGACAAAGGCTTTTCCCTATAAAGTCTCAAGGACCCCACTGAGTGTGCAGCAGCAGCAGACCACATGGTACAGCAGGACAGGCTGTGGTTTTTGTGCACATGGGCTCCCAAACCATTGCCCGTTGGCTCCCAAACCCTTTCGGTGCTGCACTGCAGCCAGGCAGTCCTGGTCCCTGCTGCAGGCACAGGGTTTCACATCTCCCCTGTGGCTCCCAGGGTTGCTCCCTCCCTTTTGCATGACACTAGCAGACACTTTCCCCTTGGGACTTGCCAACAGTATTTTCTGATTACGAAGAGACAGGTCTCTCCAGACAAAGCATGACGTGTTTGCCAAGAGGAGCAGAAGGATGGCTGGAAAGAACAAAGAGATGCAGCAGCACTCACCCCGCTCCTGAAGCTCAGTAGCTCCCATAGGAGCCTGCCGTGGACTGACTTGTCCATGGAGCTCCACATTGCCCAGGGAACAGGAGCCTTTGCTCCTCTCCACCAGCCCAGGCTGGCAGCCTCCCTGCCCACTGCTCTTTCTGCGGGCTCAGCATCCCTCTTTGATCCTCAGCTCAGCCCTGGGCAGGCTGTGTTTCAGCAGCCTGGAGGGAGAGGCAGAAGCAATCCCCTATTAGCAACTCCTCTTTTTATTCTTGTAGGACTTGTACATTTACTGGTCTTGCTTGGCTTTAACAGTGCTTTTGATCTCACTCCCACACAAGTAACTCCTCAGATAGGAAAGGAAGATAGGTGAAAAAAAAAAAAAAAAAAAACACTGAAAATAAATGCGTTTCCTCTAACTGTAGGGGAAACAGCCTGTGCTGGCCTGAGTGACTTGAGAGGTAGCTTGTCTTTGGATCCAGTCTGCACGGATATGGGCTCAGTGCCCTCAGCCCCCTTTTGCCCACCTTCACATGGTGTTTCAGAAGCCCCATCCTCTTCAGCTTCCTGCGGTCAGGCTTCCAGCAGAGCGTGCCGTGCAGCATTGCAGCCCCTGCGCTCTCCAGAAATCAGATAAAGGGAGCAGAGTTTTGAGCAAAGGTGGCAGAGATTGATACATGACATAGGCAATGTGATCTCCTCTGCAGTGTTCAAGAAGGTGCTGTTTGTCAGCTGAGATGCCAAAGCAAAATCTTGGCTACTTGCAATAAATAAAAATCTCTCTTTTTTTTTTTTTTTTTTTTTAATATTTTAATATTCTGCAAGGGGAAAGTTCTTATCCCAAGGGTAATGACTACATTTTCCTATGAGTGGCGGTGTTAACCTTGTTGTACTGACTACATTTTAGTCTAAATTATTGCTAAAAAGTGAGATTTTTTTTTTTTTTTTTTTTACACAATGACGACCTTTTCCAGGAAAACTTTGTAGTTGCTGCACAACGCCTAAGTTCTACAGTGAGGATCACCAACAATACCTCAACCAGGCTAGAAAAATAATTTTATGGCTTAATAGGACAAAATGGGCTTGTTGAAGTGCTGAAAATTGGATTTCCAAATCTATATTTCGGCACTACATGGAAGTACAGCTTATTAATGAACAACACATTTACACATTTCAGAGCCCATTTTAGCCACTCACATTTGCAAATTCAATCTTAGTTTTCCAGTGGACATAACTAACGGTGATGGGATTAGTTCACCACTACACAAGCAGTAAATAGGTAATTACTTTTTCATGCATTCATTAAACATTTAAGCAGCATTTATATATATAAGTGACATGTAACAAGGTGTTTTTAACAGGTTCATTTGGGATTCAGATTGCAAAGATGTTAATTGGCATTTAATAGTTTTGTAATTGATCTCTGTCATCTTACTGTGTGGAAAAATGCTAAAATGTATTTCAGCACAATGGAAAACAGTACAATGTAATGTAATATTAAACATATCATCAAGATACACATTTATTGCAGCTACATAAAGCTAAACTAAGCTATGCAGGAAATAATTTGCTAGTTCAAAACTGCATTCGTCTTCAGTATTTTGTTTCCAACCACCCACAGAATTTTAGGAGGCAACGATTTCACACGGCAATTAAGAAAATGTGCTTATATATAATAATGGGGCTCTGCAGTCATATAACACACACCTAGCTCATTGCTGGTTTTAATAAGTATATATCTGTATATTTACAGAAGCACAAACACTGACTTTTGTGAGTGGCAATGTCTATGAAATAGCTGTTTGTTATTATAATCATCTGATGTTTATACAATTATAGCTCTCATCAGTGACCCAGAGCTACATCAGACTAAGTTGAAAGCCTCTTTATTGCTCGTCCAAGTATTTCTGAACAAATACACATGTATTTTGCCCAGGTAAAATATTTCTGGTACCTTGGAGCAAGGCACTGAGATTTAACATGAGGCTGGCTTTTATAGCAAGATACATCATTTGTCTTTTTTATGACAATTGAGCATAATTCAGGACATAAGGGGCACGGTGACCTAGGGAAGATGGAAAGCTGTTTCCACTCTACTACAAAAACAGTAAAGAAGGAGCTTTAAGAGGACTTGACTGGAGTAATTATTTCCAAGCATCACTACACATTACTCCTGCTTACCTCACAGAGAGCAAAGCATGCAGGTAAGGCAGTTTGTGATCCAGCACAGGGTGCCCTCGAAACCCAGTCCCTGAGATAAGCACAAGGCTACGTGCAGAAGGACCGGAAAATGTCCAGCACAGAACAACGGCTCTAGAAGAAGGGCCTGTTGTGCACTGGACTTCATCGGGGTCTTGAGGTGTCTGGGCATTGTCCAAATCACTATAAATCATCTCCCGCACAGCTAATTCCCGCAGATGCTGGAGACCTTTATCCACAGTAACTTCACCAGTTTAGCATCCTCCGGATCTTTAACATCAGCAGAGACAGGGCCTAATTTATCCAAAGGTGCATGAGCTGGATTGCTGCTCTGGGGCTGAGACACGTGGCAGCCTCGCTGGTTGTTCCACCCGATAGCATAGGGTGCACTCAGCTGTCAGAGGCAGCACTGCGTACCCACATCAAACCATCTTCTGAGGCTCTTTGCTTAGCTCGCTGCATTGAGCTGTGCTCTGATCTTGGAGTTTTCTCCCCAGCATAAATAATCCATCCACCATGACTTTTTTTTTTTTTTGTGTGTGTGTGTGGCTTTTCCCTCACTGACTTCTGGTCCTGAAGAATGAGCAGCCACTCCTGATCACCCAGAGTTTTAACATGGAAAGCCATAGGGCAACAGCGTTTGCAGAGTATTGTTTGTCTGTGTGTTTTTGTTGTGTTTTTTTTGTTTGTTTGTTTATTTTTGTTTTTTAAGAGGCACTGTCAAACTGAATCTGTACAGCTCGAATTAGACTTTTTGTATGAGTTGTGAAATTCCCATTATTTGCCAAAGGAAATCCTAGTAGAAAGGATTGATAGAGGTCAGTAAAGAGCTGGAGGATTAATACGTCTGAGTCATTCGTTTCCCATCTGTACTGTGTTAGTGTTTAGCCGATTAGCTGGTAGAGAAAACATCTCACATAATCTGGAGCTTGGGTGTGATGTGAACATGTTCAAGATTTTAGCATTTACAGATGTCTAAGCCTGGTTTCCGTGCCTCTGAGGCAAATGCAGTCAGTCTGCCACACACATGCAACCTACCTGAGCAACTAATTCTAAAAGACAAACACAGAAGTGCTTACCCACTGATGGCCATTTGTTTACTTTCAAGAACTCCTGAACGTATTAAAATATTGACAAGGCTGGCAAGTACCAGGAGCGCTTGGGGAATGCTAAAAGAATCAAAAACTCATTATGATTTGTGTTTATTTGTTCTTGAGTTGTTTGCTTTAACTTTTTATCAATTAGGAAAGTCATATGCTTAGGTGTAGGCATTTAGAAGAGTTTTTTATGCAAACAAATTATTGTAATTAACTGCTCCCATAATACCACTGTAAATGAAGAGTAACCCAGAAACAGTCTAAATATGTAGACAACTCATCAGGATACTGCTTTCCTCAGCAACGGTCTTTGGAAGTGGATCTATATCAGCAGATATAGACTGTTTTCAACAGCAGAAGGATTTGACTTGGGTTGCAGGCTGGGCAGAACACAGACCTGGAAATATACAGGAGAAAGCTGCAATGCCCTTATCCTCTTCTCTGGCTCTAGTTCATATCATTTTAATTGCAAGAACAGGAGTACAGCTGGCCTCTGTTGATCTGAGGCCTATATTGGTTGTTCAAGATGGTTGGGAGGAATAACATCCAAAACCAGTGTCATGGATATAATGGGGACAGCTGGAGCATCCCTGCCACCCACAGCTGGTATCGTAGGGCACACATAACCAGGCAGATAGTCATCCACAAAGACATGGTGTAATTAATATCATGTGTGAGCTGTTAGCTGAACTCGTACACTGGTCTATCTCCCTCTTTTTAATATTGCCAGTTAGGAACTGAATAGGCTAATGAGGAGAAGCTGTTCCTACTGGGGGCTGTTGGAGCTGAAGCACATTAGTGGGGTCAGGTGAAAAATAAGGAAGTCATTCCTCAAGCTACAAACACACAAACGTGGGAGCCTAATGCCTCATGCTGTCTGTCAGTGGCATTTCTCCTCCAATGATTTGGAGCTGGGCTTAAGCATTGGCCTTTGTTTTATATTTATGTATATACCTATACACATACAATACACATACAAGCACAGTGAGCAGTTTCCATCCAGAAAGCTTCCAGGAAATAAATAATGACAGCATCATTTCCCCCACTGACCAGACAACATCGGACAGATGGCCAGTGCAACACACTCCATACTGCCCATCTTGAGCTTCTGACTGCTCTGAGGGAGAATATTATTTTGTATATCAGACAAAATGCTCATTCTGTTACAGTACTGTGCAATGATATTTATACTAATGCAGTGTATACCTGCAGTAGGGTGCTCTCAACCAGACTGTATGTTGATGATTGAGATATAAAGTCTGGGCAAACCAATAATAGAGTCTTAACTGAGATGGACAACTGCAAACTCTACAGGTTTCAGGAATTCAGAAAGTCGGTCATTCACTCCATTAATGGAGCCTGGTAAACTCTCATATGCAAACCTTATTTATTCCTTGTGCTTGTCTATGAAATTTTGGTTAATACCGTGGCATTTCACAGGTACGTTTTCTACTCAACGGGCCATGGATGTTTATAATTCTGCCAGTTGGACGGGTGCCCTGGGGGAGGGACAGGTTGTAACAGATAAAATAAAACAAGCATACCCATGATGTAGAGTGGAGAACAAAACCACTTATACTTTGTTAGACTTGTCACAAATTTAAAAAAAGAAACACTTGTGCATGCTTCTGGTAAGCAAATCAGAAAGGTCACTTAACTGAGATGAAAATTTGAGATTTTTAATTAAAAAAATCTGTTTGATGATTCCTGTCCTGAGGTCAGCCCATTCCTCAAGATCTCTGCACAGCGGACACTAGCCATATCCTCACAGGTAGAATTGGATCAAAAGAAATACAGGAGAAAAGAAAGTGATTCCCTGATCAGATTAAAGATGTTATTTTCTTGGTGAGTGCTCTGTATTACCTTTCACTGCCCACACTCTTGTGCAAGTAGCTATTGTAATCTGCTGCACTGGGTGTCATTGCTCAAGAGTACTTATGCTTGATCACAAAAAAACTGGATCACAGTGAACCTTCCCCATTTTCAGAGTTTATGCAGAAAATCAGGCAACAAGACCACCAGTAGCAACGTGCTGCTCAGTGCTTTGGTGCTTTTCAGATGCCTAGTTGCGAACCTTTACTTCTGGCTTTCTGAGGCCAACATCCTAGTAATTCATCTTGCCTCCCTGAAGCCCCAAACCTCCATTTAGCAGAGTTTTACCCCATGAAGGATCATTCAGCAGCACAGAACAGCAGCAGCAAGGGACCTTTCACAGAAGGGGATCATTAAACACTTGACTTAAATGGAACTTGAAGTTGCTTTGAATACCAGATTTCTTCTCCCTGCCTCACCAAACATCTATGATGTTACCCCTGGGTGGAGAGTTTTCCACGTTTCTCTCATCTGATTTTTGTTACCTCCATATTTCTACTGTGACCAAAGTGACTAGTGGTGAATATGACAAAGTCTGGGTTTTGCATTCTAATATCCCTTGAAATGCAGACAAGTACCCTGTCAGAATTTAAATATTCACTGGGACATTGTCCTTAATAACCACCAGTATGAAATGCTCTGGTGCTGCCTTCTGATGTACCACATCCTTTGCATGTATGAAGTATGCAGGTTAAGTGTAAATAATTATCAGTTCTCAGAGTCTCATCCAGTCAGGAGAGATGCCAAGAGCTTGTGTGTTTACCTTCAGATCTATTGGGAAATTTCCCAAGAGCATGAGCTCTCAGACATTTAGTCAAAACATCTACTGACGACTGTCTCCAGAACATTCAGCAGCAATTTGATTGACATATTTCTCATCAACAAGTTGGCTTTGTTTACACGTCTCTGAGAAGTACATAGGCAATGAGAGAAAAAAATACAACCAGACTTTTCTGTTCTTAGACTTTCTTCTTCTGGCAAGAGGGGTTTTATTTCAGGAAACATTACCAGCCCAGATTTGCTAGCATTAACCAGCTGGGCCATGCCGAAATGGCCATGCAAAACAGCTTGCAAACACTCCTTAAGGAGGTTTCCAGCAGCTCTGATCTGAAGCAAGATCAGCAGAAGGCAAAGAAAGCCACATTTTTCCCTTCAACCCACCTCTGCTTTCTGTACTGAGCACATTTTTGCTGCTTCTGATAATCACACTTTTAAGTAGGTAGATTCTGAGTATCCCCAAAACACGCACACAAGGCCCAATACACTCCTATAGCCATAGGATGCTTTTCTTTGCTCAATTGCACACAATTGCTTCTTACCAAGTTGTCCAACCCTAACATCTCCCCACTTTCTTCAGCAATCTTGCTACTTTTGAAATCCCAACAGAGTGCCCAGGCTCTGCCTCCAACACATCACCACCTGCATCGCCAGGAGCCTAGCTTATCCATCTCAAACATTCCTATAATGCTGACTTACCTCATGGGGCTGTTGCAGAATTTATACATGGACACACAGAGTTTATTTTATTTATGGTTACAGTCATTCATCTATCTATGCTTTGTGGTAGCACCTCTCAGTACAGTACCCAAACACATACAAACCAGCTGCTGGAGGGAGAGCTCTGTAGTTCTCTCCTTACCACATTAATTCATGCAGCAGAACCCCGACCCATCTGAGGAGAATGGTGAGTATTATCATGAATTCTAACTCTGAAATATTATTTCCCATCCACTGTCTTCTCTAGACTTACTTCGGCCTGGGTCACAGATTTAATAATACACAAAACAAAGCCACCAGGCTTGGAAATGCACACTGAGAGGAGTGCAGCTGTAGAAAGACAGAGGGGATCAGTAGATGGCTAAACAAAGAAAAACTCCTATTAGAACATCAGGTTGGAAAATATGTAAAGTTGAGGAAGGAAAGCAAAACAAGGCCTCCTCCTCTTCTCACTTCCCTTTCAGCCCAGTGGGACTCGGTGAGCAGATGCCTTCTGCTGATGGGGCAGCTCCTTCAGGAAGGCGGAGGCTACTCAGCTGAGGACACCCTAAGAGAGCTTTCCCAAGCCTACAACATCAAATAAACCCCTCCAAAAGGGATGGGTGAGGTAGCTTAATCAGCCTCGTCTACAACCACACTGTGATGTCTTTTACCCCACACCAAATGGGTTTCCAGCTGGTGCAAATCTCCCAGGTGCGAAACCTTGAATCGGAGCCGGTTGCTTGCCTTCTGGAGGAAGGAGGCATTTGTTTGTCAACCCACACACCTGAGAGTTACACCACATGTCAGCCTAATGTTGAGAGCACCAGAAACCATTCTGTCAATTATCGCCCTTGGTCAGCCCTGGATGCTGTCTGCCTGGGCATCCCTGCTTGCTCAAGCAACAGCATTCAGGTGCCTGTCCCTCAAAATAAACCAACAAACCCCCAGAGTTAATAACCTTGAAATGCTACAGCAAAGTCTACCATATTATCCAGCAATTAGGAAGATTTCTGTTTTTAAATCCAGCTAGCAAGAGTTCTTTAAAAAAAATAAAATAGCTGTTTTGGAACAGAAAAAAAGGACAAGCTGTTTCAGTCATCATTTTATTACTGACTCACAAGGGAAATCAGTGAATCTACCAGTGGTTCGTGCAATTCTGTTGCCAGCTTCTCAGAAAGGAAATGTCATGTATAGCAACTTGTTTTTCTATTGCAGCAATTAAAGTACATAGGAGGCCACAACAAAATCAATACAAAACTGGTAAATCCTTAATGAATGACAGCAAAATACTGATCTTCTTGCCTTAAGAAATGCCTATCTATCTAAATGCCACCATTTTCAGGGTTCAGCAGCAGAAGGCTTTTCTGGTTTATCTTTGAAGGGTCTGCCATTTTTTTATCTTGCATTTATGTATGGATCACCAAGCCTCTCACTTACTGTGTTTGAATTTCCTGGGAGGAAATTCACCAGCTTCCAACCTCACAACTAGGATACAGCAATTTTTAAAATTAAAAGATTTTTCAGACAGTGAGAACTGCCTCTGCATGTAACTTCTTGGCATCTCGCTAGCCCTTGGAAGGCTTAGAAGGCCCCGCTCCCCCATCCTTCTCCACAGGGCTGTCCCTGTAGTATCCTGTCTGTTCCAAGCCATTCCTACAAGGTCTCATTTTCTCCCTCACATTTACTTTCAAATCGCTTTTTTGCTTCATTTCTAACAACCAACAAAACAGCCTGAGTCCCTGTAGTACTTTTGTTTTCCAGGGCTGAGGAATATTCCCAGCTAACAGTGCACATATATCCCTTCCCCATGGTTATTTAGCAGTAATTTACTTGGGCAGAGGCCAGCTCTTGCCTCTGACAGCCCCTACCTGCCTGCGAAGCGACAGGCCATAAGAGTTGCAATAAGCCAGTACAACGTGATCTCAGTGCCTAAGTCACATACAGTACACATAAATAATTGCAGATCTGCCCTATACCCTTCGCAGATGTAGCCTCATTTGTTGTCTGATTTTATTTTTAAAAATTTTATTTTACTGTATTTTTAATTTCCACCTGGTCTACCTTCAACACTGCGGCCAGATGTAGAACCAGCTAATGCTTTTGATTGTGGCCAGGAATTCTGCTAATTCACTGCATGTTACAAAATTTGTGTCTTTTTTATTTTTTATTTTTTTTTTTTTGGGGGGGGGGGGGAGGGGTATTTTATTTTATTTTATTTTATTTTATTTTATTTTATTTTATTTTATTTTATTTTATTTTATTTTATTAACAGCCAAGTTGTTTTCTAGTGCTGGAATGGCTTGATCTGCTGTACTAAATGCTCATTGTGTCTGTCACATGCTTATCCTATTTCAGCAGCCAGAAATCAATGAGAATTGATTTGAGAATGTCCAATCTTATCAAGTATCGAGTAGGGCGCTGGGACAATTGCTGAGCTGATGGTATAACATATAGATTTTAACAAAGCATGTAGCCCCAAGTATGACAACCTTGTTTAAAAAGGATGTTTGGACTCCAAGGTGTTAAATATGTTTGTTTCTTTCTGTGCCCTCAGCTTTCAGATGGTGCCAATTTCCATACCAGCTCTCTCTCGGCTAAAAGCAGGGTATAAGCACACTCTATAGTACTAGCAGAAAATTACGTAGGGAAGAGAGAAAGTGTTGCATTTAGAAATATAAATGCTGCCAGCAAATGCTATTTCAGCAATTACCTATGTTTAGTAATTATGCTAATGATGATTCTCAAAAGGCTGTTATTTGCTCAGCATGTTCTTCATACTTTATCTCTCTACCTGCCTAACCCTTTATTTTCACTGTAGCTATTACTGGTTGTTTGTCAAGTTAAGTGATGTTTGCAGTGCCAAGTGTTGTCAAGGTACTGTTGCTTTAGCTGAATTCCTATTTTTCCAACACTGGCTGCTGTGATTTTCTGCTCATCACTGCTTCGAGGCTTCGGGGATTGGATTTCACTGCTTTCAAGAGACCTTGGGTGCTGCAGGTGTTATTGGTACTTTGGGCTGCAGGATGAATGAGCAGCTCCCGGTGTCGGAAACAACACATTTGACAAAGTGTGATGGGCACCAATTTGTAAGCGTTGAGCCGACATGCGAGCAACCTGTGTGCTCCTGCCCTGCTGGATCAATGTGCTCCGCAACGAACCATGAAGAGCCCCATGGCACACGTGCCCATGAATATGCCCACAGCAAAATCTGAAGGGCAGAGATCACGTCCGTGGAGGAACATGCTCAGTTAGATGTGAGGAGATATCCAGTGAGATGTGTATATGTTTAGATGTATAACTGATTGACAGCCCACAGCCTGTACAGAAGTATCTGTGTGTGTATATAGATATGTATATCTGTGTGTATACATGTAGAAGTAATGTGTGTATATGTCTTGTACATGGGTAACAGGAAAGCACTTGGTTACGTGTAGGTGAAATTCAAGATCAGATTACTGAGGACAGCACACCTTCAAGTGGACAAGGCTGGGACACAGCGCGTTAAAAGGATCCTGTTTTGGAGGCAGGGCCATGTCAGTGCCATGCAATGCCACATGGTGCAATTCATTATGAATTGGTATCAGTACTCAGCTCTCCCTAATGTGAAGCCTGTGCTGCTTCCGTGTCCTAACAAGCCTCCTGCCTTCCCTCTTGCACTCTCTCAGCAGCTACTTGACCAAAATTTTTACAGCAGTTTTGTCCCAGGTCTGCAAACCCATTTCTAGACATTTCACAGGCAGAATTTGGGATTCAACTCTTTAGGGCCGTTTCAACAGGCATCCTGCAAAAAGTAGCCTATACTGAAGGAGAAGAGAGTTACATGGTACGAGCATGAGCCTGCCAGCCTCGCTGTCAGAGACTAACAAGGGATATATTTAAGCTACCAGTATAGACATGGTTTTTGAGAGCTCGACTCCTTGTTCCAGCCTCTCCATAACATACAGCAGCCTCAAAGACAGTGTGCTAGGTTGTACACATTAATAAACTAATTTACTATGCAAGCAGATGTTGGTGTCAAGTAACAATTGTACCTTGCTTGAACTTCATGGACTACAACTTCTTTCTTTATTGATTTTTTTTTCTGGTAATTTTCTACCATGTTCCTGCAGTTCAGGGAACAGATCAGGAGCCCTCCTGTGGTTAATTTAGCATCTATTAGCTTTTTATCAACTTATTTGTAAATTAATTGCTAGAACTTCCTTAGAAGGAAGACATTACATCTGATCCTCTGCACTCTGCATGGAGCGAAACCCAACCTGCCGAAAGGAGCAGCGCTCCCACGCCGAGATGTGCAATCTCGGCAAGCAGCAGTGTTAGCACAGAGCCAGCTTGTTTAAATGGTCAAGATAAGCAAGGTGCAGATAGGGCTGACTTGGCATATGTGTTCATTAACTGAGATGTGGGAGCTTTGAACTGAAGAGAGAAGCGATTAAGCTCTAATTGTATCTTCTTTAAGGGGGCATTTTGAACAGCTAACCCTTTTGTAAGGTGGCTCTTTCTACACACATCACGTCTTCCTATGGATAAACAGCCCTTTATCTCACTTGACTTTTCTGTTTTCTTTTCCCTGTGAAATGCTGGATCTGATTTAGGTTCTAATGTAACATCCAGCATACAGTGACTCAAAATTCAATAGATCTTTCTTGTTGTCTCTTTCCTTTCGGAAAGCCCTCATCAATGAAACCCTTGAAGATGTTTTAAATGACCCATATAGAGTAGCGCTCTTTAACTGTGTAATCAGAGATGATTTACTGAATTCATTTCAGGGTGATTGTAGCATGTGTTAAAGGATTGATCAAGAAAAAGAGGAGAAAGTCACTAAGGTTTGTTTGCCTCCCCCCAGAGGGCAATGCAAAGACGTAGGAACACTAACTGTGTATGCCATTATCATTCTGGAATAAGGCGTATCCATTAAAAAACAGAAAGCTCAATATGTCAGGTATTTGGAAACTTTCCACTCGCTGCAGGACCAGCAAAAAACACAGACAGCAGTGACAGATCATGTGGGCCTGCTTCCTAGACTGGGTACTGAATCATACGTGCTACTTGCACACTCATTTATTTTTTTTTCACCAAAAGCATCTGCAGATGCAGTTATATGCTTTGCATATTCATTAGGAGCTCAGTTTAGGTGCTGAAATGTGCACCTCTCTTGTATTAGAGGCAGGTTGTCCCTATAGCATAGTGTTTTTTTTTTTTGTTTGTTTGTTTGTTTTGTGTGTGTGTGTGTGTGTTTTGTTTTGTTTTTTTAATTTATTTTTTGTCTCAGGGCCAGCAGTCACCCTACAGACTTGTACAACGTAATTAGGTTAACAAGAAGGATCAGGAAAATATACTGATCAGTTGCAGATCTCAACAGGTACACTTTAGATTTGCTCCATCAACTTTGGCTCAGTACAATTGTGCCAGCTCAAGCAAATTGAAGAAGCTTAAATCAACCTTTTGCCTATCCTGTGAGAGCATCTTGGACTGGGAGTGATCTCATGTGTCACATATATTAGCTTCTGCAACACTCAGACCCAGGAGATTGCTGTAATCACTTTCTCACTGCTGTTTCTTGGCTTCATGTATTTAAATCAACCCTGGAACGTTATACGATTGAACCTTCTTTTAGCTTAATCAGTTTCAAATATTCATTTGTCTTTCTTCTCTGACTGTCTTTCTGTGCCTACTTATCACCTGAGCTGAAGCCAAGACCAAGTTCTCAGCTGTACATATCTCACAAATGAGCTTGTGTAAAAGAAAAAGGAGAGAGAGCGAGAGAGAAAGAGCTCCAGTGGTCTGTGTGAGGATTAAGGATTACTCTAACAGCATTGAATTTACAGGAGCTTGAAAATGTGGGGGAGATCTGATTCAGGAAAAAAATATGATAATTTGTGGCCAGAGGAAATCAGCGAGGGCTTTAGCCAAATTGGAAATTACCTTTTGGTGCTCCTTTACTACAATTCCCGTAACTCCAATTACAGTAATACACTCAGTTGTTTAACTCTTGTCTTATAACACCAGGCCTTGTGCATGACTTAATCCGTCCAACACCTCTTAATGAACTCATTATTCTTATGATGCCTAACTACGCACGGAGGCTTGCTCTAATTTGAAGACCAGTGTTGAATAAATATATATTTAGGAGACAAGGGGAGCTATTACAGGTACACAAATACAAAACTTTATCCTTGGGGGGATAAGTACATGCCATCCAGGTGGCAACAGCTAACTTAGTAGGAGAAAATGATGCACAGGGCAATATTGGGGTGACAAAGAGACTTGGGCATTTGGGGTATGAGGCAAAACTGAATATTCTGTTTGACCTGGGCTGAGCTGCAACAAGTACCCAAAAACTCAGAGCTCACACACTGTGTACTAAGCTCTCTGGGACTTCCTAATATTTATCTGAGCTTGAGCCAGCTAGGCAGTAAAGCTGAGCAGAAAATGTGTTGGTTTTTTTTTTCTTTTCTCTGTTTTTTGTTCTTAAGTACCTATATCCTGAGGTTCCATCAGAAGGCCCCAAAGGAGGTAAATTGTTTTGAGCCCTAAATTTGTCTTACCAACAGGAGTACATTGTCTTGCCGTGTTTCCAGAAGCACCATTGTACCCTCTCCTTCAGTGTATAACAAAAATTGTAGTGTTACCATGTGTTTTGTACCCAAATTCTGCCTATGAAGCCAGAACTGAGGTGCTGATGGAGGGGAAGCTGTGATCATGCACTAGTTCTGGTCCACGCTGTGTGGATATTGAATGCTGTGCCTCCATGGTGCCTTTGATTCTGAGAGGAGGTTCACTTTTTTTCAATGAAAAAAGGTTTTGTTTGTTTGTTTTTTTGTTTTCTAGAGAAATCTAATTTTTTTTTTTTTTTTAGTGAAGATCATCACTTAGTCAGTGATGTGAGGTTATTTTTCTCCAGGGAATGACCCACATGATCCATCCCAGTCTCTACTAGATTGAATCTGGATTAAGCTCTGTAGTTCTCTCATACTTCCTTTCCTTTAGGACTCACTTCCACAATACATGGGCTTTTCCTCTTTATGAACAGACTCTACATTGGGTCCCTTCTATCCATGTACTACCCTGCAGTTCTCATTTATTTTCTGTTTCCCCAAAAAAGAGGATTGCTGCCACTCATCTTGGAGTCTTCACACCTTGGCTCCTGGGAGGTATTCTCACAATCTCCTGCCCTTCAGAACTGTTAGATTTTCTAAGTTCAAAACAAGAAAACAAAACAAAACAAACAAACAAACAAACAAACAAACAAACACAAACTTTGGTCCACAGCTTCAAAGTGTTTCTTTCAGAAGGTCTCTCCCACCCTTGAAGAGCAGCTGGTAGAGCCGCTGCAGGATCTGCAGCCTCTGACAGCCTCCTCCTTGCCCTCGCCCTCTGCTCTGCTTTCAACCAGTTCAGACTTTCTTTTCTTTTTTCCTGAAATCCCCTGCTGCTGGATGGCAGCAGAACAGATGCTACAGAATTATGTTTTAAATCTATCTTTAGTCCCAGGCAAAACTCAATATTCAGGGGCATGGTTGGGTCAAAATTATTTCTTCATGGCCTTTGGGTATTCATTAAATACATACAGCTCTGGCATTATTATCCCTTTTCAGTGATGTTATATTACTTTCAATAATAGCTACAATTTAGAAAGTGCAGATCCACCAAAGCAAAAACATACAATAAAAGGTTATAGCTAAACTGCAGCTCCATGAAGTTAAGGGGTAAAAAAGGCAGAGACTTTACGGTTGCATTAAGCTACATGGTATGTGGGAGTTTCAGTACATAGGTCCTAATTCTGGAGAGCATTCAGTCTCTGAAAGCCTACACCCAATCCTCACACAGACACCAGCTCAACATGGTATTGTTTTTTTTATTAAAATGTAAGCCTTTTTCCCTCGTTGGGGTCTATTAACTTCCGCATGTTAAACACATGCTCAAGCTTTGTTCAGAACAAGGATGCTTAGGGTGTTTTCTAAGTAAAACCCCAAATGAAATGACCAAAGTTTCCAGCTGGTCACAAGAAAAGCAGCACAAATACAAAAAGGTGAAATTATTAAAACATTCAAAGTGCTCAATCCACTTCTTTAAGTGAAATCAATACTATTCTGAAGCAGTGAAAATTGATGTAAAACTGCACTGAACTTCGAATTTCCCATTCTGGAGTGGGTGTCTAAACACCCCTGTGATTAATACCTTCATGACTGCCCAGCCAGATGGATGCTGATGGAAGACAGAAACATAATAGCCATGTAAATAAAAATGTCTTTACTAAAGGCCCTACCAAGGCCGGGAAATTTCCTGGCCTGAAAGAAAAGCAGCAAAGCTTAATGGGGGAAAAAAGTAATTGTCATATGAGTATTTGTAGAGATGAGGCTCAGCAAAAACTGCTGAATAGTCAGAAATTTGCGGGAAGCTTGGTTGCATATCCAAAATAGTGTTATCCAACATTAATTGAAACCATAGGTTATTATACGGGGCTGCTGACAGAGCTCCCATGAAACAAAATGCTGGTCATCTGGACAGAGGCAATGGGGCACTGGAGAAGCTACTCAATATCATTTAGACTTCATATGCCAGTTTCCTGATATTGTCATTCATCTTTTACTGCTTTGGGGACTGGCATGGGCTTCATGTCATTCAGCTCAGCGATACCTGTGTACACATGCTCATCTGCCAGGGTGAAATTCAGCACACTTCCTAAGAACTGAGCGAGGGTGAGCTGTTTCCACCAGACTCAGAGCACCCACTCCGAGTGAGGACTGTGTTTGTCACCTTCACAAGCTCACTTTGTTGTTCTCACAAGAGACCTGTGGCTCGATGCTGGCTGAGTTACCCCTGTGCAGACAGGAGAGGCCCAGGCGTGCAGCCCAAGCAGGCACACAGGGAACAGAAGCAGCGCCAACACAGGGCCCTGCCTACAGACTGAACAACCGGCTGTTAAAATACATCAGCCTGATTTTGCAAGCCAGCCTCTAGGCTAAAACACGTGTGAGGGAGTGCAGATGGACTTCAGCACTTAACGGGCAAGCACAAGAGACGGGCAGCTCAACAAAGGGAACCTGCCTGCAGACAGGGTAAAACATATCAAACCCGCCTTCTGCTCTCTCGATACTGCCAGCTTTTGCTGCCCATCAGTTACATTTTCCAGCAAGCTTTCTCCTTCTGTTTTGGCACGTTACCGTGCTGCCCATGGGAGGAATGCAAAAGGCTGTTGTTCTCTTCCAAATATCTCATTACAATTCACCTATGACGAGACGCCTACAAATCGCTTGCTAACAGCAGGGCAGGTTGTGCTGTGACAGCCACTCGCCACCCCAGCCAAGACTGCTTCACCTGCCCCATGCTCCCCATCCCCACCGCCCCTGCCCGTTTTGCTGGCCTCGACTGAAGATGCTGCGTTAGTGCAGTTATGTGCACAGCTTAACGCGGCACAGCCCCGACCCGTGAGGAGCCATTAGAGGCTACAGCAGTATAAATAATACATAAATCATTCATAACAATCAATAGCTAAATTCCTCAAATGCTTTATTTCCAATGAATAATTCCACCAGTTCAAGTTGTCAGGCATGGCAGCGGGCAAAAAAAGCTGCAAGCGGCTCTGAAAACTTCCCAAATTGTGGCTTCCCGCAGTTCTTTTACCTATGGTAGCTTTTGACGGGCTTTCAAAAGCAGATGAAGAATACAGGAAATCCACAGGCAGCGTGGCTTTGGTGCAGTGCTGACAGCCCGCACTGGAGTCAGGAATGGCATGAATAACAGAGAAAATGAGTTGGCAAAGATAAAACGATTTCCCCAAAACTGAAGAGAAGGAGATACACACAGAAGAGAAAAGGGTAGACACCAGGGGAGTTAAACATCCAGGATATACATGTGCCTCCTGAGGTTTACATGCTACTTCTTGCAGCTTCAGAAAGGTATCAGGGGAGACTGAGATTATACTAAGAGATTTGGAGGGGGGTTATTATTTTATTTTATTTTTTTCCCTCAAATCCTATAATCTGATACTGTATAAAAACCCTTCAAGCGTGGTTTCGGGACAAACTATAGCCAACATATAGAAGTGTGTCGTGGCCTGCAGGGCACCAGCAGTGTCTCATGGCTCCCAGCCCAACAGGGAGCACCTGCCAGGCCACAACAAACTCACCCGCAGAGGGAGGAGGCTGCAGTTTCCGAGGTCCTGCCGTGGTCAGAGCCCTTCTCCTGCTCAGTCTGGTTCATGTGACGACACCTTTGCTCATCCAGTCTCATTCATGGGGCAGACACCTTGGTGCTCTGACCATTCGCGCTTTTTCTGGAGTTAAGCCGGCTCCAAGGCTGTGGTAAGTCACCGACCTGCTGTGGCCAGAAAGAGCTTTTGTGTTTGGATTATGAAAAGCAGCACAATGCAATGCAGTCCCCACCGGGAGCCCTAGCTTTAGGTATCAGGGAGCAGCAAATCCAATCCAGACAAACTTCTGCACTGGCATAGCATCAGTTCTTGACCTTGCCACTACACAAATGCTACCTAAATGCTAATTAAGCCCTGCAGCTCCTCTGAATGGTGGGTAAAGAAGCACATGTATATTCTTCTACCAAGAGAGCTTGAGACACAGCTTGAATAATTTGGCTAAGGTGACACTGTGAGCCTGTGGCAGACACAGCGTCTCCTGCTGCCGGTGCCTCATCTGCTACCTTTGTGTTTTGGTCCATACCCATAAAACCACTACATTAGTAAGAAATTAGTAAGAAAAGGCTTCTCCCCAGCACATTGCCATTTGTTTCTGAGGCCAGTCACGCCTATTCAGAAGTACCTAGCTTTAACAGACGTGGTTTCGTTGTTTTGCTGGACAGGGGTTGTTTTCTTTTTTTTTTCCTGGAAAATCAGAGCTGGCCAAAGCAGTCAATTTCTGGAAATGGGATATAGTACGAAAACTTTTTTTTTTTTTTTTTTTGGGTGATACAGGTTCTTTGTGATGCTCATGCTTGCTGGTCACAGCCTTATTAGAAAAATTGCTAAGGATTTGGCAACTGCGTTTCAGTTCAAAGCCTCTCATTTATCTGCCTCTGCCTGCCAACACGGTGACACTCCATCACTTCTGGGAGCCCCTGACACCTCCTATTGACTAAGTGCCACCCCCGCTGCAGCCACTCCAGAGAGAGTGGTGACAAGCATCCTTTACCCGCAGATGGACCACAGAAGCCACATAGTCACGGTACCTCTTTTGCACCAAAGAAGTTTCTGTAACGATTTCAACAAGCACTGCTTGCAGAGGCCATTTTTTTCAGTCGGGAAGACATCATCCACAGTGCAAGCAGAACAGGATCTCGGTGATCAGGCACTGCCATCCTGCTCTGACCTACACAAAGCTAAATTAAGCCTACCTACTGGCCTTCTCACAACACTGGTGTGACCCCACATATGTTAACACTGACGCCTCCACCATATGCCCTCCTCTATTTATTCCTGTGCATCCCGGGGAAACCCAAGCAGTCGTTCCTTAGCAGTTCCTCATCTGATTGCAATGCTTAGGTCTAAAAGCAATAAGATGAATTGCAGTCTAAAAGTGGCTACGTTTTTTTTTTTGCTCGTTGACTGCAAAGGGAGCCTAACGGATCAGTGCAGATGCGGATGTCTGAAGGTGGGAGAGCTATCTCCTCTCCCATCTGTGTGCCCACATGGAGTGCTGCGCAGAGACATCAGCCTGTGTCCCTGTCACCAGGTGAGGCGCATTAACTTTGACTGCCCAAATTAACACAGCGTGCATTGCAAAGAACAGGTTAATTGTCCAGCCACTTGAATGAGGAAGCACAACCCCCAGGAACCAAGCAAGGGGGTCCCAGCTAGACAAGCCCAAAAGAAGCAGCTTCAGGCCAAGGCCACACTATGATACAAAGACCTGCTGTGCAAGAGCTCTTGCCTCCCACTCACCTTTTTCGTCACTAAACCACATTTTCTATATAACTGCACCAATCACCTCTGCCAGGCTTCTACCATTCATCCATCACCCATCGACAGTCTGTTCTGATTTCTGAAGTACTTTTAATCTTCTCTGACACCCATAATTTCCACATTACCCCTTTACTGAGGCAATTAAATCTGCTTCCAATACATTCTTGTAGGCTTTAAATTTATATTTTTAGTACTAGTTTTCCAACTGCCCTGGTTCCTTCACAGTTGCAGCACTTAATTCATGTTTATGTCCAGCTCACATGGCACCCTCACCACTGGGGTTATTTCCCTCAGCCACAACTCCCCGCAGAATCCAGACTGCAGCCCAGTCTCGCTTTGCACCTCCACCACAAGAAACGTCAAAGTGCATGACCAAAACTGGGATGATTCATTTGAATTTGATGGTTTATGTGTGTTCTATGACATTTTTCAAGAATTATTAAAAAAAAATAATAAAATCCTATGATGGTTATAGTTCTTCTCATTATAATGCATGCAAATTCATAATCCAGTGAGTGTGAAAAATACACAGATAGGGAGAGAGAAAAATCCTAATGAAAAACTCAACAGAGCATGCAATGTCTGTCTAGTGTTTTTAAAAAGTTTTCCATCTTTATGGTCTTCAGAACCACTTATAGTTTATAGCAGAACAGGTCAGTGAATGCTTTTTCTTGCATGATTTGGATAATAAAAATAAAGCTAACATGGAAGTTTATCTCTGCTGGAGTGGGTTGTCGCAACAGAGCTTGGACCTCCCCAGCAGAAGGCAGCCCCACCCGGCTGCTCCTCCTTGCCCTGTGAGTGCAGGGCATTGGCACAGAGCAGCCAAAAATGCTGGATTGTGCAGGGAAGCTCCAGCAAAACTCCTTTATTCTCCCCCATTTGCGCTCGTAGCTGCTAACCCCCACCTTGGGATTGTGGGGCACAAACACTTGCTGCCTGTTCACCAGCAGCAGAGCTGCAGCTGCAGTTCCCCAGCCCCAGCCATCCATCAGGCTGTTATTACCACCGTAAACACCGCATTTGTCAACAGCTAATGTTTTGCACAATCAGGGTGTGATGGATTAGGCTTCATTTGAAAGGAAGGGTCAGGCTTATGAGGATTAGATCAGCATGGCTTGCGAGAGTCCCATGGGTGCTGCCTGGTCATGACAATGTCCCGGTCCAGCAGTTATTTTCCCATTTGTAGGACAGTGTCCAAATCCCTCAGGGAATAGTTCTGAAGCCACTTTCAAACGTGGCTGTGAGGGATGTTTATCAAAAAATATGTCTATTTGACATTTATGCAATGCTACCACTGCTGGACCCTAAAGCAGCATGTAATAATTCCCAACAGCCAGCCACCATAAGCTACGCGAGCGGGACCAGCCACACCACAGCACCTCATTTCTATCCACCCTCAGCTTCTGACATCAGGCACGGAGCTCTGGGAGAAAAAGGGAAACAAAATGTGCAAACCTTACTTCTGCTGAGCATCAGAGCAGATTTCCTGATCACACCCAGCAGCGCTGTGTGTCTGCTGAACACAGGGGATGAGGTTCTCCCCTCGGTCTATCTGCAAAGACCCGTGCTTAGGGAGATTGAGGGGGCCTTGCTGATGCTCAGCACTCCTCATGCTGCACATTTGCCCCCAGAATGTTTTGTCAGACAAAGGAGGGGGTGCTGAGTGCCTGTGTGCTCCTGCTCCATGGCAGAGCTCAGCTCCATGGGTCAGTTTTGTCCCAGCACAGACGTCTTCTCAGGTCCTGGGGCAGAGCTGATGCATGGCTCTGTTCTTACATGGGCTGTAATGGGTCTTTTACAGAGAGGCAGATCTACTGAAGTCAGTGTTTTTGTGGGTTTATGATCATTTTCTGGTGCAATAAAATCATGGGGAAAGCCACAAGTCTCACCCAGACTATCTCTACCAAACTCACATTTTTTGACTCAGAGGAAACGTGAAATCTGGCTTACAAAAGGGATTTGTCTGAAACCACACCTGCGTTACTCACAACACATCTCATCTGCTCATCTGCCTTCTGCTTTGATTTTATTTGCAGAGCTCTGCTGGCAACTTCCTTTTTTTTTTTTTTTTTTTTTTTTCAGGCTGGATGGGGCTGGGGGCAGCCTGGGCTGGGAGCAGAGGTTCCTGCCCATGGCAGGGGGGTGGAATTAGATTGGCTTTAAGGTCCCTTCCCACCCAAACCATTCTGTGTTTTATGATACCTTGGCAGCTTCATTACCCACACTGGCTCCCTGGGTTCCTCCCTGCATTGCATTTACCCTCTTCTCTGCTCCACAACTCCAGTTCTCTATAGCTAGAAGAGCTACCAGCTGTGGATACTGAGCTAAGAGAAGGCAGATTCACAGCAAAAACAAGCAAAAAAAAAAAAAAAAAAAAAAAAAAGTCAAGCAAAAATGGAGTTACATTAATTCTTCTTTACCTCAGCTGGTGGCTGTGGCAGGAGGGGAGTGTGGAAGCCAGCAAGCAGCACAGCCCATTTTGGCCTCCTGTCCTTGGCTGGCAGGCCAGGTTTCCTCCCATCGAGGGCTCAGGGAGTGTTTGAAAGATCCCAAGCAAAGCTGCTCTGGCAGAGCACGATTGCTGCCACAGTGCCTGTCCCTGCCCAGGGGCAGGGCCGCACACTTGGGCAATGGCCTGGACGCGCTGCCCGCGCCTGTGCCAGAGCCTGCACAGTGTGGCTCGCTGCGGTGCGTGGGACGGGGAGTGCACGGGCTGCATGACACCTCCCCAGCAGCAGCCCGCCCTTCGTGGAGCAGCAGGAGCTGCACGGACATCTCACACCATGGCCATCCCCACTCCAGCCCCGTGCCACACATCCCTCGGCCTTGCAGGGCTTCAGCTCCCCCCGCACGGCCCAAACGCGAGGGTTTGGGGAGCATCTAGAGGATGGCAGGTGGGGATTCGTCATACCATCCCGTAGCAGCCAAACCAGACCTTTTAATCATTTCCCACAATTAACAAGAATGTTTTTACTAGGTATTAGGTGAACACTGATGCTGTCTTTTTTAAATTGGATCGGTGATATTTAGCAGCCCGTTGTTATTTAGAACCAAGGGTTGCTATATTAGTATTGTCATCTTGTCATCAATTAGCTTTTAATTAACATGAATTAAATCTTTTTTTTTTTTTTCCCCCTAACTGGGGTGGGGGAAGAGCAGAGTAAACAGCAGGTGTATGCAAAGTGGCTCCAGCCACAATTTCATGGAGCAAACTGTGAGCCACCAAACACCGGAGGCACTTTCCAATGCACACAGTAACCTTTAGGAACATGAGGAGCTGAATTAATTTCTAGTGCCCTCTCTACAGATTTGACTTAGAGCCACTGCTTGGAGCTGGGATTCCCCCTCTCCTCCCAGCGCAGCCAGGCCAGAGAGCCACTGAGCAGTGGGGTTTGTGCACTTAGCTTGTGCAGCTGACTTATGAAGTTTGGGTGGGGAAGTCTTTCTAGAAAGGGAAAGTCTACTCTGATGTGAGTAAAACAAGCACTGAAAGAGAATAAGGTTTTTCACCTTAATTTTCTCACCTTCTCTCCCATTGTTGAAAAAACAGTATGTCTGGGGAGGCATTGCTGTTGGTTGCTTTTTTTGTTTGTTTGTTTGTTTTTGTTGCATTTTACGCTCAGCATGCATGAAAATTTCTCTACCACTCAACTGTCATACATGGGCCAGCTCCCCTGTTAAGTATTTGCTATGGATTGCCATCTGTGCAAAGCTCTCACAATGGACAGTGACACTGAGTTTTGGGGTCTATTCATGGAGAAAAACTCTGGTTAGAGGAAAAGTAAAAACTGGTCATTTTGTGGAGTTTGAGTGCCTGGCCTGGAAGTATGCTGGGGGTGACAGGGTGAGGGATGGTTGGAGCAGTGTTGGAACCATCCTCGGGAATTGCTATTACAGTTTGGAGAGAGGGTTTTAATCCTTTGGAGGAGATACACTAGACGTGGAGCCACTTGTTTTTTCCAAGTGAACCAGCGATTATGTTTCTGTCTTTAAGCACCATTTCAAGGTGAAGGAGAGAGACAAAGCAGGAATTTGTGGGAAGAACCCAAAGCATTCCTAAACCCTTTTGGCTTAAGTGTTTCTGGTGTCTGCAACCTTAGATAAACATGATCGAAAAAGCTTACATGGTTGTACAAATCAAAGTCCTTACCCTGAAAGTAATGCTGGTTGTACCTCCGCTGAATCAGTCTGGTCACTGGAGTTTCCTTGCAGGACTGGTCCACAATTCCTCACCCATCTGGGTAAACCCATCATCTCTGCTTGCCCACAGCAGCGTCCCCATCAGCCTGTCTCGGATGCAAGTCCTGAAGAAGGACAGAATTGAAGTCAGCCACAGTCAGAATTAAATAAAAATATTGGGTTTCTCCCCACCTCTTTTTGCCTCTTGAAATTACCTTTCAGTTCAGTTCAGTCCCAGACTGAATAATTCAAAGCTGATGGGAAATGGAAGTCACGGTCCATGGAGAGTTAATGGCTACCTAAGAGCAGCGAAAAAAAAAAAAAAAAAAGTAGGGGGAAGATTTATCCTTCCCTCACCCCTAAATGCACCTGAGTTGAGAAGAGCAATAAATCAACTGCTCTGTTGATAGTTTCTCTTTCAGAGCAAGCTTATCATTCCATTTTATCCACCTCATCATCTTGTGGACCTACAGACTGGCAACAAATAGGCAGCTCCAGAAAGCCTCGAGTTGACATTAAAGAGAAAAATGTCTCCCATCTCTGTGTTTGTTTATGCACACTGATTCGACTCCAGAGTCATCTGTACAGCATTCCCCTCTTGCCACCCATCTGAAATAAAATAAAAACCAAATAAATCCCAGCAGCCTGACGTTAGGGAAGGCTCAGCAGTCCTGAGCAATGATGCCGGACACAGACTCAGGGGAGCTGACCTGAGAACCTGCCCAGAGAGATTTGTTTCAGCAGCTCCGCGGGAGGCATCACCCCCAGCTCCTCCTGCTCACAGATGACTGTGCCCATCCTCTGCTTTTCCCCCAGGATGCGTTGGTGGGAAAGATGAGTGATGCGGACAGAAGGATGTTCCCTCCCCTTCTGCCTCTTGGTTTCCCTCTCTAGCCTCAAATTTTGTCATATCCACTCTCAAACTTGTATTTTTTATGGATGAAGGAAAAGTGTCCACCTAGCCCTGCATGTTGCCCAGAGCACCACCTGCAGCCTCGCCCCCTCTTCTAGCTCAGGAACTTTTTTGAGACTGATGTATCCTGTGGATTCAGCTGCCCCCAGTGCATCCCCTGTATTCTTTGTAGAGGAAAATTCAGCTCGCTCCGAGCCAAAGCCCTACAGCAACACTAAGCCCTCAAGCTGGCCCTGGTTCTGGCCTTTCATCCCTGTTAGCAACTGCTATCACCAAAATTAAAAGCAAGGTGCTTCTCCTGGGGATTATAATGTATTTGGAGCTGTGACCTTACATTATGGTTAGCCACACTCGCAAGCCTGTAACTCTTCCTGAGTTACTTCTGTTGTCTCCATTACTGTCGTGCTCATTTGTCCCTCAGGCTCTAACAAACATCTCTGCAAGAGCCTTGCCAGCTGTGAGCTCACCGTGATGGCTGCTTTACGAGGAGGGAGAGAGGACAGGAGCAGAGAGTCGTATTTGGTTGAGGCTGCGCAGGAAATACAAAGCAGAACATAAAACTGAAGTCTGCAAAGTCTCCTCTTAACATCCCATTGCCACGTCATACTGAGGGTAAAAAAACAATTGTAAAACTGTCATTTGGAAATCTGCTTATAAATAAATATTGACATATTAAGTAAAACTTTAAAATTGGGATTTTCCTGTGAAGAGCCTAATTTGGTAGGCATTTCTGCAGACACTTGGCTAGGAAGCTACAGGAGACACTTACCAGTAAATAAGTTTGATGCACTGGGCACGTTCTGAATGTAAAGCACCAGGCTATTCTAGTTTGCTCTATTTTTTTCCCTCCTCATCCTGCTGGGTTGAAGTCACTCACACCTTTTTGGTTTCCGATGTAGTGTTGCTGTAAGAAGTCCCATTGCCTGCTTTGCTACAAGAAGTGCGAACTTTTATCTCCCTGCTGCAAGAGAGCAGTAAATCAGAGCGAGCTGACAGCTTTGTCTCGCAGCCTGTTATCCATAGGCGAGAGGATGCCTCCCCCGAGATCCCATTAGGTGCACTGTCTCCACCACTAAACTTTCAACAAGCACATTGGCAGAGACCTGCATGTCAAAGAGAGTCCGCCAGCTAATGATCACTGGGAATTCACTGTCTCGTGCTCCTTCTCTCCTGCGCCCACCTCTCCTTCCTTTCTTGCTCACACTTTATTCTCAAGTTTATTAAATATAGGCTCCGTTTAGTGAAGTTTCATCACTTAGAGCCCATGTAACTGCTTCTGTTAAACTGATGCTGTGTGTGGTATTGCAAGCAGGAGCAAAGCCTCCTCTGCATGGGCAGTTATAGGACACCATGAGAAGTGACTATAAATCCTATCTTTCTGTTGCTGACACTCAAAAAGAAAGCAAGGCAGAGTGACAGGGTGAAATAACTGGATGCAGCAAACCCTCATTAAGTCTAATAAGCTGCTCGCCTCCCAGGTACAATGCAGCCATCACTCACAGACACAGGGGGAAGACACGTGGAGTTTCTCTCCCCCTCCCCAAAATTACAGGCACATCCCCTAGACTGAACCATTGATGGGTACATGCAGTGGGGTGTGCTGGGGAGCTGCAAACTGAAAGAAAAAAAAAACACCAACAAGTTCTTTGGAGGAAGGGAGGCTTCTGCTATTAATAATATACCTGTAGGACACCACTGCCCAAGGCTCCTCAATAAAGGATGTGCAATGGAGCCTTGCTGCACTCACCAGTCCCAACCTTACTGACAAGCTGTCAACCCAGCCTCTGAGGCCCCGTCCTCTCCCCCGTGCTGGAGGACAAGAACAAGATTTGCAAATTGCCCCATGAACCTGAGCAGAGCTGCGGTAGGTGTAGTGGCCCTGTAGCGCCCCGTCTCAGCCACAGCCTCTTCCTGCAGGAGCAAGGATGGAGACCTCTCGCCAGGGAGCAGTTACAAGAGCAGCAGCATGGTGAAAGCAGCAGATCCCATTTGATGACCATCGTGCATGCGGTGAAGATGCTGGAAGTGCTCTCACTCCCTGGGAGGGGAGCACGCCTTGGGAAAAGCACAGCAGGGTACCTAAAAAAGCCAGTGTACTCATGGCAAATGCACTAGCCGTTTCCATCAGTGGATGTGGCACACACAATAGCTAGCACATTGGATTTCTGTCTGAGAGCTCCTAGCTCAGTAGGGCAGAAGCAGCCCTGGATGAGAAAAGCAAGGCAGGAGGCATTTCAGGACTAAGAAACTAAAACTATGGAAGCCCTTACCAAGGTCAAAACAAAGGTGCCATGAGTAGACGTGAGAAGAAAGGGGGGGGAGAAAAAGCTTACAAAGCATTTCCTACTGCTGTTTTCTAAAACATGTGAGAAGTTTTAGTCTCTAGGAGCCTGTGGAAAAGAAGTTTTTAGCTATGTCTCCGCTTCCACAAATAGTTTTCTAAAAATACCAGAACCCAGCAATTATCACTGGAATTATTCGATATTTATTGTCATTCACATGCTGATGTAGACAAAAGGCACTTACTAGATGTCAGCCAAACCCTGGACCACTTTTTTTTTTTTTTTTTCATTCCTCTTTCTGTGCTCTGGATAAGTAGATCAAATGGAAATCTCTATCCCTGCTATATAACTTCCACTGATTAGGCTCAGCAGGTGCAAGACAGACTCCAGAGCACACTCACTCCAAATTTTACTCTCCACTGATTAATCCAACCTGACATAAGTCAAAAACTCACAGAATAGTTTTGGTCCTACATGCACAGCATCATTGCAAGCTAGCAAAAAGTGCATTAACTTTCCTTGTGGGCTTTTGTACATAAGTGCTATCCGCAGAGCCAACATTATGGCAGGGACAAGCCTTGCAGTGGGGGGTTCAGGTCTTAAATCTGAAACTGAGGTTGTGCCCCTTCGTGTGGCACAGCAATGCTGAATGACCCTCCGAGCACTCATTAAAGTAAAGCCCAGCGGATAACAGAGAGAACAAGGCAATTAATCCCTGCTGGAGCCTCCAGAGCCCAGTGAAGAGGAAAGAGCGAGTCAGTAAATGATGCTCCCTCCTGACAACACTTCCTGAGGTTCAGAGCCAGCTCAGAGGTGTCGCTGCATGTGTGTCCCTTTGCAGAGTGCAGACGGGGAGGAAAGCAAAGCCCCGAACATGAGCATGCTCTTCTTCATTGAGATTTATTGCACGCAGGGAGTAGAAATGAGGATGAAGCAAGGGGTGCTGAAGAGAGAGAGATGGATGTAAATAAGGCTGTTCTCAGCCAGGCTGGGCTGTCATAGCCCAAAGAGGGAAAAAAAAAAAAGTTGTTTTCACATCCGCCTTATGAACCTCGACCAGCTTCATGTGAAGGCTCACACCTGGCAGCATTTCCCACCCACTTTCCCATCACTTTGCACTGAGATGTGTGGGAACATGGCAGAGACACACTGGGCTGCTCCCCGAGAAGTGAAACAGCTCGAGAACCATTTTTTCTCAAGTTTAACAGACAGGAAAAATTATTTTCACCTAACTTGCAGTGACTTCACAGGGGAAACAGTCATCGCCTATGCTGCAGAGCCCCTGGGGCAGCCTGTCCCAAGGGAGCTGGATTTAGCAGAAGATGCAGGAGGCACTGTAGTTGCAGAGTGCAGTGGTAGCATTGCCTTGCAGCGAATGCAGGAGCCTGTTGCTACATGCTAGCATGAGAAACTAAGCCTTTCCAAGGTGCAAATTGGCTGTGAAGAGTAAAGTGCTCTCTGACTTCTCTGCAGCCTGAAATATCCCCGATATACACGAGGCAGAGCAGGGAGCTATAGAGGAGCCACTGAAACGCAGGGGGAGATGGGTATGTGTGAAATGTTTCTCTTTCTCTGACACAGCAGCTTATTTGAATTAAATTACTTTACTAAACTACTTTTTTACTCCTTGTAGCCGCTCTCCAACCGAACCAACACCCTCAGCCCACAGGAAAGCCCCCACCAGCCATGGACTGCAGGGTGCCCAGATGCCCACGACAGACACACACCTTCCTGAGGAGTTGTACCAAGAGCTCTTTTCCTCAAACCCAGCCACTCTGAAGGCACACAGACTTTTCTAGCACAAGCCTGTCCCACCAACACATGAACAAGGTCCCACATGTCCCAGCATCCAATTCCCAAAGCCCTGTGGACTCACCTGGCCTGGTTGGCTTCTCCGTGGCCTGCAGTGATGGGGATGAAGCCAGTCCTCCAGTGTCATTTTACACTAAAAAAATAGAGTTGCAAGGCACAATCTTGACCTTGACTTAACCCTTCCTAAAGATGTGTGTCAGAATAAGAGCTGTATTTCTAAAACTCCTAAGTGGGATCCAGAGGGAGGTTCAGATTTGGCTGGGAGGTGTGGCTCTCATTTGCCTCTATGAGATCAAGAAACAAACCCCAAAAAATTACAATTTAATGTCTTCTGTCTTGTGTTTTGCTGACAGCTCCATAGGGAACCTCAGGAGCAGAGTAGCAGCAATATTGCAGGCACAGCTGTGAGCATAATGGATTTTTCAGTTCATTTGGAAAATAAAACGGAGCTGTTCTGTGTTGACCTGAAACATTTTTTCCACTATAATGAGAGAAAAGGAGCAAAAATTCACCTTCAATCAACTGCAACATCCTGTTTGACCCAAAATGAAAGCTTTCATTTTGTTTTCACGGTACTCAACCATTTCTTAATTCACGCTAAACTCAAAACAAAAAACATTGTCAAGGAAAAAGGTTTTGCTTCTACCAAAATAGATTTCCTTACCCCTCCCTTTCATCTGGAGCTCTCTGCACTAAATGCAAGAGGAGCTTGTGAACTATTTTGATTTGTTTTTGAACTACATGGAAAGTGAAGGGAACTTGTACTGCTGGTCGAACCTCCCTGGCCCCATAACCTCGGCTGAAGCTAGCGGATCATTAACGGCGCTGCAGGCACCTCCTCGTGCAATGCCTGCCTTCCCCACCATGGCTGTAATAACAGGAGCAGCTCCTGCAAATTAGCAGTTTTAACCTCCTCTCCTGCCCCATCCAAATATCTATAATGAAGGCAATTCTCAGCTCGGGAAAGGTGAACCCTCCTTCCGCTGATGGCTACCTGCTAATCAACTGCAGAAGTGCCCCCCGCTCTACATCTTAAAAAGTGTTATTAATGGCTTGGCGTCCCCTGGAGAACAGCGGGAGGACTGAAAGTAAACTGTCAGGATATGTCAGGATTTGAGGCGCCGAGCAGCTCTAATTGAAATCTTCTCTGTCATTTGCTCATCAGGAATGTAGAGCTTCTTCTTTGAATGAAACATTAGACACCGGCCTGACAGCTCCAGGTGGAAGATTATTCGGCAGCCTAATCGCTCCCTGACAGCCCCTGTTCCTCCCACATCAGCATCTATTAACCTTCGTTTTATTCAGACCCTTTTATGCTTTTTTAATCTGTGGCTCTGGGTGTTTTGGAGCAAGAGGTGACCAAATCCCACCTGGGACAGGTGAGTTGTGCTTCAACACAGCACAGCTGGGATGCCAGTCAGCTCTGCTCTCTTGGATGGAAATCTCCAGGAAAGAGGTTTCCTTACAAAACTGTTAATCTGGTTGTGCAGGAGACAACTGTTTTGCCAGCAGTTGTAATGTTATCAAAAGATTTGCACTTTTGGGGTGTACAGTTTAAAGCCCCAAGTCATGGATGAAGAAGTCACTGTGAAAAATTCAACTTTAATTTAATTTAATTTTTGTGATAAGTGAGTAGTGAACCTTTATGTTTGTAGAGAAAAGCTCAAAACCAGATGCGAGTGTACCCTCAAGGCTCAAACACTGGAAAACAGATAAAAAGAACCCAAAGTTTATCCGCTCTAAATCAAGACTGGGTGTCTCTTGAAAATTGATGCTATAACTCAAAGAGGAGTTATGGGTTTGATGCAGAAATTATTATCTGAGGTTTTCTGAGCTGTATTATGCAGGGAGTCAGACTAGATGATGATAATAGTCCCTTCTGGCCCTCAGCTCCATGAATCCTTCTCCTGAGCGTTTTGCCATTGTCCCCAAATTGTCCTTCCCTGTGTTATACGCTTGGGTCCAGATTCTCAGAGGCATTCAGATGTCTAGCACCAGGCAGGGATTTTTCAGGGGGAAATAAAGGCATTTTAGCTTCCCCATAACCTCTCCCTCACCCGTTCCAGTTCTTTCCATTCAATACGAGCCCCCAGGCAGATCCAGGGAGGCAGAAAACCTCTGGCAATGAGCAGAGAGAGGCACTTCGGGCATCAAATCAACCCAACCCAGTGACACAGGTGCCTGTCACCAGCCCCACACTCAGGCTTCCCTTGTGGATCCCACAGGTCTGCCTGCCCCTACTCAGCTGCTCCAGACCACCCGCTCCTGCCAGCTCCACGACAGACGCTCCCCAAGTCGATGGGCAGCAGAGTGGCTGCCTGGAGCTCTGTAGAAGGCTCATCCTTTCAGCTGCTGTCTCTATCCCTCTAACCTCACTTGGAGCTCCTCCTTGGGTGCCTCCCAGCTAAGCAGCCTCCCCTGCAGCTCGGTGAGGCTGGCCGGCTGCTCCTGGTGATGGGTTCTTGCCGCACCACCGGCTGCTCCGCTTGACTCCTGGCTGTACCGTGTCCTCGCACCATCCATGTGCCCAGATGCCCAGAGATTCAATCCTCCTTTCTCACACGATTCTGGCAGATTTTGCTTCAGCCTTGGTCCAGATTGCCTTTGCTGACTCCAATTGGCTCAGCAATGCAATAGCGGAGCCATCTCCCAAATACATCTCTCTTGTGAAAGGACACCAGCAGCCCCCCCGTCCGTCCCGCCCCCCAGGCCATGCTCTGCTGCTGTTTGCGAAAGTCAGGACTGATGAAACGTGCCCTGAGTTGTGTCGGTGGGGAGGAGACACACCCTTCAAGTGGTGATGCTGTACTTCTGCAAAGTAGCCCTGGAAACCTGTAATTCAGCCTCCCACCAGGGCTTCCCAGCCCCATTAATAATCTGAAATAAGATTGAACCCCTGCCTGGCAGAGCTTCCAGCAAAGTCAGATGAGCCAAAGCAGAATGTGGATAACAGTTGAGTGTTGGAAGGAGTGAGGAAGCCTGGGTAAAGGGAAAGAGATGGAAAGGATGGCTGGAGAGAATGTGGGGAAGCTGGATTTGAGTAAAGAGAGAAAAAGCTGCCTGGTGAAAAGGTGAGGAATGTCCAAAGCAAGGAGAACATGACTGAAGGGGTAACAGCAAGAGTGAAGAGTGAGGGAACAGGAGAATGAAAGGGCTGTGAAATACAATAACTAGACATACAAACAACAGTCAAGTTTCATTTTCAATATGTAAGGCCGTGTACATCAATGCAAAGGTGGTCTACTGTCAAGACATAAGGATGAACACCCCTCCTCCAGGGAGAAGCTGCTGCCTTTCCAGAGGAGTTCTGGTGTGACAATGCTCCATCACCATCCATCCAGGCACTGAGACACACGAGCTCTCTGACGAGCCAGGATCAGGTGAGGGGGAAGAGAAGGGCAGTAAGGTGCCAAGATGAGACTGCTACATATACAAACAGCATAGGTAACCCTTAATCCAAGCCCTCACAGAAAGCTTTTGGAGATTCATTGCTTTCCAGACCTGTATTTTTCAGGCACGGGTCAAGGCACAATGCAGCGCAGCTTGAGCAGGGCAGCATGTGATGGAAAGCAAAAAAAATAATAATAAAATGCTTCTTGGATCACAGATATGTTTCCTTATAGTACACAATTGCCACTTCCTCTTTCATCTCTCATTTCCTTAAAGAGAAGATGCTAAAAATTAAAATAAAATAAATAAAATAAAATAAAATAAAATAAAATAAAATAAAATAAAATAAAATAAAATAAGAAAAGCATTAACCCGTTCCTATTTAGACACCAACACATCAGATATCTATATATCAGTTGTTTCATGGGAAATATTCAGACTTTACACTGTTAAAATATCTCAGTCAGTACATGCATGGTACCAGAAGATTTTTAATTGTTAGGCTTACCTTTATTTAATATAATATATTTAATGGAGTCTGAAAATCTGCTGAAGTCACAGTTTCCAGCATATAACAGAGCACAAAGGAAACTGGGGGTTTCTCATGCCAATTAAGAATCAATAGCCCTGGATCTGGAGGTCTTCTACCTTGTCAAAAGACAGAATTGGATTTTGGCTATGCAGCTAGTGAATAATTGCACCAACACACACAACCCCAACAAAGGAGCTCTACTTCACCAATAAAGCAGACTGGGCACAAGCTACTACAGTTGGATAGAGATCCAAGTCTTCCCACAGGTCAATGATACTTAAGGGCTTGAATTGAATTCCACCTGACTTCTAACATGGAAAGAGAGGATGTTGAAGGAGCACTCCTGGATTTAGGTGTGGCAGCAGTATATTTGCTGTTGGAGGAGGACAGAAACCACCTGAGAATTATGAGAGGAGGTTAAGCACGTGTCTCAGGCACAAGCTGATTGCAGAAGATAATTTACTTGCTTCCAGTGACAGTGATCCCAGCCCTGCCCCCTGCATATGTTCAGAGAAAGGATGAATATGTTTGCTGGCAGTTGATGTTGAGATCTGAATTAGAGGAATTTGACATGCTATGACCCCCTGCTGAACAGTAAACCTAGAAACAGGGTCAGGAGTACTTACTGTGAGGTGACTTTAACACTGCCAGTTCTATCTGCATAGTAAGCATTAAGATTGTAATCATTATTTATAGCCCCACAATGCAGCTCACCTGAGTAATGCAAGTAAAGAAAAGGCCTGGAAAGACAACTATTGAAGCTTATTTACAATGGCTCCATTGGATCGCAGCACTCTCCAGATGCATGTTAAAATGGCAATAAAGGAAGCAAAAGCATTTTTAAAATCTGCCGTTATAGCTTTGCATTGGTGACATGTATTTAAATCATCTGCATGCCATCAAACATGGGTTCCAATTTAAATGTCACTGTGGAAGCTTTCTCTCATCCCTGCACAAAGTCATTTGTCACCTTCCAATTCATGGCAGTGAAAGGAATTGAGCGGAAGATTAGACAAACAAATGAAAAATCTATGTTTTTAATGTAAAATACAACCCTTGGAACCTCTTACTGTATTTTTTTAATATCACCATTCAAGGAAAGGAAGGAAAGAAAACAAAACACTACTATCATTAAGGCAAACAATAGACAAAGCAAAAGCCTTTCTCTTTGCTTAAATGATGGAACAAATAACCAAGTGAAATAGGCATTAAAGCTGATCATCTGGCTGCCCAAATGCATGTTTACCATTCAATTTATTACCATGTTGTGATGAACTTGAATAAGTTACGGTGGAAAAAAAAAAAAAGTGATAGAACTTTTTCCACAGTTCTTAATATTAACGTCAAGAAAACAGTATAATTTTCCAAAGTACAGAAATGAGTTCTTATTTTCTGTTAATCTGACAAAGTATCTTATATAACCCGTTATTTTTTTCCAAGAATTCCCAGTTTATGCTGCCTCAAATTATAACATTCCTATAAATGTGAAAATCTTTGACACCCTAATGCTTCTTTTGAACAGTAATCTCATTTTTGTCTTAGGCAAAATACTATAAACGTAATCCGTAAGTAATATAATATGGTCCCCGTAACAGAAGACACTATTAAACCATTATTTCATTTTTACGTTTTAATGGCAACTATAGAACAGCCATACAAACATGGATTATATGATAGCAATGATAAAATAATGGTTACTTACAGTCAGAGTGCCAAGTGCGTGAGTCCTAAGTCATCCAATATTGCTCCTGATGCCAAAATATAACCTTCTGCCTTTTCACCTTAAGGGAGAAGATGTTTCAAGTCAAAATAATTTTAAGACTGGTTGCTGGTAGACACAAAATTTGTCTGCAGTTCTTTATTATCAACTGTGTATTTGGTTTGTCTTATCAGAATGAAAGTTTTGAATCTTTCCCCAAAAGCCCAGATTCTGCAGTCTTGTGATTGAGATAGGTATCACTGTTCTTGGATAAAAATAATCAAGACTGTAACTTGGACACAGATGGAAAATAAAATGCCTTGAAAGTGTACATCTCAGGTTATAATAACAAAAGATGCATTAAAACCATTCAGAATGTCCTTCTCAGGAGTGTCATCATTTGACGCCCAACCCAGGCTTTGACAGAGCCTTGAACCATGGGTGCACTCACAACATCTACTCACTTGAGTAAAATTACTTATGAGCTTCAATTTAAAACCAGCTCAAACTAGGAGATTTTTGTTCTAGTAATGTTACCAGGCTTTGAGTCAAGATTAAATTTCAGACAAAGCAAAAAACACAATTTCACCACCAGAATAAGACATGAGTCAAAATCAGAGCTGAAAAGGGGATTGGGACCATCCTGCCTGGTACATGACTGCTGCCACTGGTACAAAGGCAGAGGCAGAAGGTGCAGAGCTGGGAGTGCCCTGTCTTTATACTATTGTCACCAATTATGAAACTGCACCCAAACACTTGGTTTTGCTAGTATTGTGGCCCTAATTCATCCATACTTCTTAGTACATGCCTATAGCTCAATCTGTCCAAAGCCACTTACCTAAATTTACAGTTTCCAGGGCTGAGAACAGCCATGCACACTGACTTGGTCATGCTCAGCCTTCCTACTCAGAGCACCGCTGTAGCTGCTAGTTTTTGCAATGCAACTCTTGTGGTGTTTTATGTTGTTGTTGTTATATGTTTTTTGTTTGTTTGTTTGTTTGTTTTCCATCAGGAACCTAACTTTTTTAACACATAAATTAAGAAATCAGTTGCTTAATTTGCAATCAGTCAATTGGCATATCTGTCTTTTGCTGTTTCTGCACCAGTTACAATTTGCAGCAACAGAACAGCAAATGGTACTGATGTCAGAATACATTTTTCCACAGTCCACAAATTAAAAATTCTCACAAGTAACCTGAACGTGTGTGTGAACATACTGGTTAGCTTAAGAACACAGTTTTAGTTCTTTGCAATCTGCTGAGGCATTTGTGAATGAATTTGGCATTCATAGAAACAAAAGATTAGATGTCTAGATCAAAGATGAGCACGAGCAGGTCCCATTCAGCATTCCCAACAGAGCTGGATGAATAATCCACTCTGTGAATTTGGCCTCTTGTTCTGTTCTCCAATTATCCATGGGCAGATGGTGATTTTGTTGTACTTACTCACTATTTAAATGATTTGCTGGATAACCTCAGTAAACAATTCTCACTTGGTAGGTTGCCAGTGAGCAGTTCGCCGAGGATGTTCAGTACTTGCTCCGGTTCTGTAAGAGTCAAAGATCACCTGGGATCACTGTGGTCTCTCCTGGGATGAGCAGAAGAAGCCTTAGAGACTGGTTTCCAATGCAAAATGCTGCGATTCGACATTCCTTTTCCAGAAATGATTTTTTAAATTGCCCTTTGACCTATGAGCATGTCCAGCAGTCATACGAATGGCCAGAGTTAGCCTAAGGACACAAGAAGCACTTGAGCTCCCAGTCCAGCTGCAGCCCTGTCCCTCACCAGTCTCCTCCTTCCCTTTCCTACCCAAACCTGAGGCTTTGGGCTCTTCCTTTGTGTGGTGGGCACTCATTTCTACAAACACAGAGGAAATTTAAAGCAGCTTCCCTGTTCTGCAGGAAGTTATGCCAATGACCTGTGACTGGCTACACAGTCTTTTAAAATATTTTATCCTCCATTAAGAGGAAAGCTTCTTAGACAAAAGTTACTTTAAAAGCAATTAGGTGAAGATGCTTGCAAGCCCGCTTCTCCCCATTGCCTGGTTCCTTCTGACCCTCCGCAGCTTCTCTGATGACCCATGGCTCCACAGGTCCCCAGCCTCCTCCTCCAACTGGGAGAGGCTCTTAGATGTTGAATGTTCCTCTCACCTCCACGTTCTCCACTTCCGAAAACCCACACTTGCTACTTACAGCTTATCGGTATTAAAAGACAGATGCAGGTCCATGAATCCGGAAGGTTATCCATTGTCTGTCAAGCAGATGGCTGAATAGATAATATATGAGAAGCTGTTTAGTTTCATGCTTGAATTCCACTGCATCCAAGTATCAGCAAAATATTATAAATATTCCAGTGCTCCAAGATAAGCTAAATCAATAAAGTCATAGAGAAATTCCCATTGGGTGTAACAGCTCATATAACTGTATCTGTCTTACCAGGCAACCTAAAATATCCATAAAATTACCTCATTTATATATTTTGGGATTATTTACCTAACCTGGAAGACTCCGCTGATCACACAGATTCTTTTAAAATGTGCAAACCTACTTATACAAATATTTTGCACTTTGATTTTATACCATATAAGTTCCCCAGTGCCTGCAAATGAATTGCGAGCCTACCCCCATTTTCCAGATATGGATTTCCACCAGGCAGAAATAAAGTATGAAATGACATTAGAGTAGGTTTTTCTTATTTTATGGTCCTTGAGAAAAATCACTGATCTCAGGACTTAAATGTTGGCCAGCAAAGCAAATGACCATTCAAAGGAGAATTATAGAAGCGTAAGGCATTGCCAATAAATAACACATCGATGCTGAAAGCACAGAGTGCTACCAAGCACATCAGAGAAAAAAAAACGACAACATTCTTACTGCTAAGATCCTAAAAAATCCAAGCAGCATCAGACAAGAGGACAAAACTATGTATTCCAGCAACTCTGAAAATGGCATTCAGGCTTATTGATCAACGGCCTGGAAATCTCCATACATACAAATGCAGAAACATTAGATAAAGCCAGGAGCTAAGGCCCACGAGGTTTCTGTTGAGCTTAAAAGTAATGTAGAGATGGGCCAAGCTGGCAGTTTCCAGTGTAGCACAGGGCAAGAACCGAACTAGCTGAAGTAGTGAAAATTCAGGGTTTGCAGCTCTGTGTTGCGTTAGGAGTGGATGTTGAGTGGGAAAGACAAAATTACTTCTTCTCCTGGAAGGTTTGGAACTGCAAAGGTCTGGGCATCTGCAGGGACCCACCATCACATTCTCGTGACTTGGCTTCACAATGGCTTTTAGCAATTTAACAACTTTGTTGTTAAACAGGGACTTCTCACAGTATCATACTCTTATGCTTGTGCCTGATGGAGCAAGCTGCAGTGGAAGCCAGCATATATTTATGGAAGGAGGACTTAACTGTTGAAGTCTTCTCATTTGGTTGCTAAAGGTAAGTATATGAAAGCAGGAATTCACACCGCCCATTTTCAGATGACTAACTAGCCTAATTTGACTTTCTCTGTAATTAAAGGAGAAACTCGGCCTGCTCTAAAGCAACATTTCAAACAGGAACCTAATTTAGCTGCCTTAAGTCACACTGCAGAGGAGCTCTCCCTGCTACCCATTGATTATAGAGGGAACTAGAGGAGATCAGGTAGCTAACTTAATTGATTAAATTAGATGTCTGAAGTTGCGTGGTATGAATGCCCTGCAAAGTGCCCTGGAACAGAAAGATTAGCACAATTTCCAGGGCTGTGTAAAAGACCTTGAACTGTATCCAACACAAACTGCACAATCTTTCCAACAGCTCCTGTTCTTTGATTGCTGACGCTGACAACAATTCACTGCATGAAATATAGTTTGAGTGCTGTAGAATGGCTTAGCATTGAAGCAAAATACAAGTCACAATTAATACTGAATCCTGGATAATTTTTTTTTCTTCTTATTGGTACTGGAATACAAAGTAGAGCAAGAGGGTGACAGAGCAGCATAACGGATGTGCTAAAAGGGAGAACTCGTGGTAAGTGTAGGTGTTTGAAATGGAAAATTTGGGTGTTAGAAAAAAAGTTTCTAACCATGTTGGAAGATGAATTCCTCCTTCTAAGATAAAAGACCTGGTGAAACAAAGAGTAAATAAATACAATTCAAAACAAAAATAATAAGCATAATGATTAAGCTTTCAGCTTCTACTGCAGGCTGACAACTGATCTGACAAGTTAACACAAGGGATGGAAAACAAAAAACTTGTTGTTGTTTTTCTTTTTGTTTTTTCCTATAAAAGAATGAGAAAATTATTTTGAAAACACTGGAAAGTTTCCTATTGATTTCAATGCTACTGTCTACTAGTCTTTGGGTAAGAACTTTTAAATGTATTTTTATGATCAGAAAGTTTACCACTCCTTCAGAAGACATAAAATCAAACATTTTCTTCCATAAGTAGATACCATATCGCAGCTCCCTTCTTTCTTCTCACTTTGGTGTACCTACTGCTTGGGTAAAAGGTCTGGCCTAGGTTCAGCTTTTTTCGGTGTTCCTACAGAAAAAAACTACTGAAATATTATGTATTTAGATGCACGCACCAGACTGCATTAACAGAGACTCTTTAGATGTAATGTTTGAGCTGTTTGGGCTAATTGAGCTCCCTTGGCACTGCAGAGACACTATGCCCCAGAAAAACTGTCCCAAGATGGCCTCGCTTTCACAGCTCTTCTCTTTTCTCGTTTCATCCCTGTAGAGCTGCAGCTTACAGAGATTCATTTCACAAAACAACTCTCAGCTGACAGATGTGGCCACCGCGATGTCCCTGTTCACTGGAGCAAAAGCATTTTTCTGCCTTCTCCCAGTCCTCCAAGTCCTGTTACTGGAGATGAAGTTTCGATGTCTAAGGCACTGGAGCAGTTGCTGCTGCCTATGGAAGATGGAAGCACTAAACTGTTAAATTAACAGCTGCAAACAGCTCATGGAATTGGGATAAAAGCAAATGAATGTGACTCCGACTCATTCCTCCTGAGCAAGGCAGGCCCCCACGCAGCCCAGGGCAGAGGCACCGGCACTCAGGGCACAGAGCAATCATCAGCCTGCAAAGCGCCCTGGCAGGGGCTGGAAATGCACATACTAATGCAGCCTCCACCTCCGAGACCAATCAGTTCGGATAAAAAACACTTATGGGGAGAAAAAATTGTCTTGCAACTGATGGAGAAACCTTAAAAAACATTGTGGAAGTGAGATTTTTAAGCCCCACATTACTTCTCAGCTGGGGGTATTTTTTTCTGGACTGTTTCACCCATCCCTACATGATGATATAAAAGTCAGCGCTTCATTGAACTTTCTAATAGCCAGGACATATTTCCCGTGCAACCCCAGCGCTCGCTCTCGCTATGAGCTTTCTCCTAAGCAGCATGACACAACATATTGTAAAGGGAAAATGATAATTAGAAGGAACATTCGAGCAGAGGAACTTGTCTGGAAAAATGCTTTAGTTAAATGAAGCGATAAAGATTGTTTTTAACTTAATCTGTTAAACACACACACTCGCATGCACAGACGCAGATCTATCCCAGTACGAGAGTGTCTGCTCACCACAGACTTGCAGCTCGTAGATGGAGGACAAACATAGAAGAGGAGGAGAAACGAATTCTCATTTTGATTTTACACAGGTTAAATTGAGGTTGAGAGACAGAAAGGCACACCAAGTACCCAAACTCAGGAGCGATGTGCTACACGAGACACACGTCCCCATGCTGCCATGTCATGTTGGTGCTGCCTGCTCCTTCCCCCAGCCCCAGAATCTCTGCAGGTAGCACAAATGCACACAGCTCCCCCCAAGGAAACCTGCATCACCAGCAGGAACTGAATGCAGGTTAGATGTTTGAATCTCACCTGCACCACACAGCCCTCCTTCTCAAGGGCTACTGTTAAAACCATTGGTATTTTCAGACAAGCAAATACTAGGAATGAGAGATAAAGAAATGCCCAATATGAATTACAAATACTGGAGAGAGAAATAAATAGAAAATATTGTCCTGAGGTGAAAAGAAATAATCTGTTGCCCTGACAGGCAATTTCTGTTCAAGTCTTAGGCAAATGGGAGTAATGGCAGGAGATAATAGCAATCAGAAACCTCCAATTTTTTCAATTAAAAATTCCCAACCATATTCTTATTTCTTTCTATTACATATTGTGAAAATTCCTAGATAGGTAATAAGGTTTTACTTAAACTCTTATCTAAATACATATATACATATCCCTTCAAGATAATGCCAGGGCCTTAAAAATCCTCAAGCCCAACCAGAGCAGCCTCTGAGTACCAAAAGTATATTTCTGCGGCTTGCTAAGCATGAAGAATCACATCAAACACCTCTGAATCTGTTTGCTGTCTCCACCATACTCTGTTTTTCCTCTGGGATGGTAGCTGAGCATCATTTGTGGTGAGGTTACCTCCGTGGTGCTGCCTCAAGCAGGAAAAGCCCTGGCTTCCTGCAGCATCTTTCCAACAGCAGCAGAGTCATGGGGCCAAGTTGCTCCTCAAGAACCAAAACCTGGTGTTTGCTCAAAGCTTCTAGAAAGAATGACAAGATTGGTTCGCTGATGAAAGAACATCTCTGTTCAAGAGCTGGTTGAAAAGCATCTTCAGATGATAGAATCATCTAGGTTGGAAAAGAATTTCAAGACCAAGCCCAGCCATCATCCTGACCTACCAAGTCCTATCACGAACCATTTCCCTTAGTGCTACGCCGTACATCTCTTAAGCATCTCCAGGAATGGGGACTCTACCGTTCCCCTGGGCAGCCCCTCCCAATCCTTGACCACCCTCACCGGGAAGAAATCCCGCCTGATACCTAAACTTCCCCTGGTGCAACTCAGCACCATTGCCTCATGTCCTACCACTTGTCACTTGAGAAAAGAGCCTGATACCCTCCTCACTGCAAGAATCAAGAAGGTTCTCACTGTGGAGCTTTAGGAATGAGACAATGAAGCAATTAGTGAGTGGTTATGACAATCAGACGCGAGCAAGCAGTATGGAAATTGCAGCAAAACTGCACGGGAGATGGAGTTTTCCTGCTGCCTGTAGCTCTGCCTGAGCCTTCCAATGTAGTGCTAGAAAAGATTAATATGTCAACATACATATTCCTCTGGAACAGAGTTTTTTTCTCTTTTCTGCAATAATGTAAGATTTCTTTTCTGGTAACTGTCTGCTTTCCTCTTTCAGCCCTTGGCTCCCTTTTGTCTTCAACACAGAGAGAGGAGCATTTGAAAGAAGAGCTGGAATTCAGCCCTTTGCTGGGAGGCACATGGCAGGGCAGCACGGCTCAGGTCTGCTCAGGCTCCTTTTGGTAACACTGCACAGTCAGGTTGGGACAGGACAGCTGTGGGGCAGCGGTACGGCCACTTTGTCTCACGCTGGCAATCAAAATCTTTCCAAGTAACGTTAAAGCTGCCAGAATGAATAAGAACCAGTGACCGTTTCACCTCCTGACTTATCTCAGAAAACCATCAAAGAAGAAGTTTCATGGGAAAATACAAAACCCAGCCACCCAGGAAAGTAATTCAACAGATCCATAGCATAATATAAAATATGTCTAAAAAAGGGCCATGAAACTCTTAATACATTCAGAAGCACCCCTCATGATTATTACAATTTTGGATATCTTAATGGTCCTCTTTGGTCTAGCCATTAAAACTACTCACTTCTGCACAGGAGAGGAAATGGATGTGGTATTCTGGGCAAATCTCACCCTCTGCATTCCCCTGCCTATCGCTCAGGGGGATTGCCTTGCCAAGGAAGATGTTGGAGACTGGGTATTGTTCACTTATCCTAAAGCCTGTCTACACACCAGCTCCTCACATCTAAGAGATTCGTTCCACCCTCAAAAAGCAACCAGTTTCTTGGGCCAAACTTGAAGACAAGAGGATAACCCAGCAGTGGGGATGTGGACCCTGATTAAGCAGCCTTTCTGGATGGAGATACTATAGGCGATCCTGCATTAGGAGGGTACGAGTGGTGGGAGGTAATATTCCCAGCAGAATCTCTGTAGCAGACTATCAGCACAAATGATACATTTCTCCTTGTTGGATTTTATGTTCCCAGTAAATTTCGTGCAGGTGGGAAGTGCCACCTTCATAGTCCTGGAGGCTTATGCACTGTTGCAGAGGTTATTTCTTTTCCTGACACCACCTATAAACAAGCATGTGTCTTTTTTCTCTTCTTCCCCCCCGCCACTTTTTTTTTTCTTTCCTTTATAAACTGTCCTACCACAACAGTGCCTAAATTCACTCTTTATGCAGGCAAAACATGTTCATACATGGGAGAAACGATGCTTCTGCTCAATGATAAATTCCCAGTACTTTTAGTCATGCCATAATTTCATAGTAAGTGTAACCACTTGAGTTTAGTTGTAATAGGACATTCATATCCAAGTAAAAAATCAAATACCTCTCTACAGAGGGAGCATCTAGGTGCTGCAGGTTGGTTTATTTTAGTATTGATGCAAGTTTACTCATTTGTCCTTCCAAAACCAACTTTTTTTTTTTTTTCTAAAAGAATCTGTTTCAGGGTGTACTCTAACAGCACCCACTGCCAGCACTGTGCAGCCCTCATATTTAAGCCAGGCTGAGTAAAACATAGTTCTGAAAATACATCTAGCCGTTTGGATACTAGGTTGTCTCTGAAGGCTGAGAAAGTCCATTTTCTGCATCAGTGACAAAAAGACAGGGCACAGGATGGTCACTGACTTTAATAGGAGCAGGACAGGCTACAGCTTAAAAGGAACCTGCTGCAAATGATGCGCCTGAGCTTGTGATTTATTATTAGTCTTGCAACACCAGTGTTGTAACAGATACTGCTTTTGGGTGAAAGTCGACGGGCTGTCAGAGAGTTGTTGAATGTGTGCACAAAGCAGGAGTAAACAATCTGACACCCTCTACCCAAGAATATTTACTGCTACAGCCATGAAGAACCATCAAATCTACATTTTCCAACAAAAGTAAGATTCCTCCTATCCTGTTAGAGCATTACAGATTTACTCGACAACAGGTAGGGAACTTCAGGCCCTCGGCATTCATTGTTAGGTTTGGTTTCTGGGTAAAACGCTAAAAATAAAATTCAAGTTCAATAACCACTCTCCTTGCAAAACATGTGTCACCTATAAATATCCATCACATATGGCTATGTGCTACAGCTCCCTCGTTTACACTTTGTCTGCAGGTGGCAAACTAAACCCAGAAAATAAATATACTCTAACAGAAGAGTTAAATGTTAAAGAAATATTTAAAGTCAGACAAGCAGTTTCACATCAGAGGAAATCTGACTTAAGTACCATCACCTTCACCAGACTACCACACAGAAAATGTTCAAAAGGACTTGAGCCAGTGAAGATCCTACTGTGACTGACTATAAGATTGACTGTAAAATATCATTCTCCTTTAACGGTATCTTTTCCCCTACCTCTACCTCCATGATGCCAGTGTAAGTAACTGTACTGCTGTCTGTGTTTCTGCTCGAAAGAGAATCCTGGCTGCTCCTTCGCCTTCCTACTCCTTGATAGCCAGGAATGGCAAACAAAAACAGTGTATTAAATTGAGATGTGCTTTCCTGCAGACATCACTCATCTTTAAATGTAAAGGACAGTGACTAATCTCTTCCATTCTTTCTCTTTTATTAGGGAAATAACTGTCTGTACTGGACAAATTGTAGAAGTATAATATAGAAAAGAATAAGTAGGTATGTGAATAAATGGAATGAGTCAACAGCTTTTGTTGCATCAAATTGTGATCAGAAATCTACTGGAGTTCTTTGAGAGTGTTTATGACCTTGTAAATAAAAAGGATTGGTCAATGTAACATAGATGGATTTCAAAAAGGTTTCATTAAAGTTACTCAGTAGGGGTCTTAAAGAAGTGAGACCACCCCTGGATAAGTGAACTGTTTGTTTCATGGATTAATGGCTGGTTATAAAATAAAAAACAAAAGGTAAGGATGACTTTCTGTGGTTGCTAGCGAGGTCTTAAAATGATGTCTGCTAGAGCTTGTTTTGTTCAACAACTCCACATGGCCTCAAAACAGGGAAGAAAACTAATATGGCAAATTGCTGATGATAGAAAATTATCTGCAATAACCAAAGCTGAAGTTCATTTCAAAGAAGTGCAACAGGCTCCCATGACACTACATAACAAAAATGGTAGGAGAAAATTACTGGGAGGGAATCTATGACTTGATAGCTTCTGGAAGTCTGAAAGTTTAGGTTAAATAGATGAGGATTATGCAGCTGGAGTGGATAAAGATGGATATAAGGTGAGATAAAACTAAAAAAATTTCACTTGTTGGGAGAAGATGAACGTGAAGTGATTATTCAGTTTCTTAAAACAAGCAAACAAACAAGCAAAAACAACAAGAAAATACCTAAAGAAATGTGTTGATAGTGGGGTTAAAACATGCAAATTTTTCTTTAGCACAAAATAAAGAATTACTCTGAGGATCACCCATTATCACAAGATATTTCAGAGGCTGAAACCATGAACAGATTGGAAGAAGATCCATTGAGATAAGTTGTTATTTGGCATTGTTATTACACACATTACCTATTTATCTAACTTTCTTTTTTAAAAAATGTCCCTCATTTTAATGGAGCTGTAGGAGTGAACTACTCAGTTGTTCTTAGCCTTTCATCCTTTCAGATGAGGCTATGGTAAGGTCAAACCTTGCATGGGAGACTGGGGATGGTTGTCTATAGAGCCAGGGGGGCTAAAGAAAACAAGATGAAGGAGTCCATGCTGAGTGACTGTGAGCCTGGCATCTGCCCTATTTCAGTTCTAGCTCTTCCTTTCCTGATCCCATAAGAGCATTAGGAGTTCCTTGGAAAGGTGCTTGGCTGTAAATGGCATCCAGAAAGCACCCTGCTCCTACTCAAAGACCACTGAAGTCGAAGGGGCTTTTTTCTGCAGCATTTTGGATTTGCGCTTCAGCTCCCAAAAAACATTATCCATGGCAGATAGCTGCCTGGGAAGCGATGCTACTCTCTCTCAGCCATTAATTGCAGATCCAAATCAGCTGCCCAGATACCAGAGACAAGAAGTATTTGACGTTCCCTGAGGCTGGGTTAGATCTTGTGCTGAAGCTGCACACAGCCATGTGATACCCCCTCCCTGCTGCCTGCTCGGCACAGCTAAACTGATCAGACTCGGGCCAGTTCTTCAAAGCTTCCATATGTTTCTGATATCTGCTGAAAACCACTCCCCTGATAGTTGTCACTTGTACATTATTAACGAACAAAGATACCATCTTTTTGCATGCTAGCTATCCGCTCCATCCCATAAGAGGCTTTTTTTTTTTTCCTCTTTTTTTCCTTTCCATTCCTTTTTTTTTTTTTTTTCCCAGAGTTATTTAAAAGTGTGTGGGTTGCCTTGTCAAATTGGTTGGGTAATGAAAGGGTATAGAAAACAGCCTGAGACCTGGTACTGGAGACATGTAATTATTTCTGATTTTAAGAGAGCTTGTAAGTTGGATTTTTTTTTCCGATTATTTGTGCTATGACAATCATATCTGAGTGTTTACCTTTTAGCCTTATCCCATATTTAACAAGCTAAAAAGATGGATGCATTAGCAGGGTTTCTAAGGGGAGAAGAGTGTAATAGAGTTTTTAGTCCCCTTTGCAGCTATGTGAACCTTTCAAAAACACAGGCCACAGACGCTTGCAGTTTGCCTGAGTGACTGTTTAAGTTTGTTTTCATTACATATTTTTTCTGGTTCTGAATATTGTGGAACAAGAGCATCATGGCACAAAGCTGTGGTCTGATAGGGCCCTTTTTATGCAGCAGCGTCAACTCCATATTAATGGCTAGCACAGCTTATGCAGGGACAGCCACCTTTAAATTCCAAATACATCTCCACTTTCATTTAGCTGTGGCAAAACAGAAGATCAGATAACTCTCAAGCCAGACAAGAACACTCCAGGTACCAGAGGCCATGTGTTTCCCACCAGATAATTGAAATCTGCACTGTGGACTGGGGTGAGAGCCAACCTCTCTGCCAGGAATTATTAGGAACAAGATATCAGTGTTGATCTACAAATGTACATTAGAAATGACAGTGATTTCCACAATACAGATAATACTACTCCATATATCCACTTAAAGGGGAGAGAGCTAAGTAAAGCCTTAAGCTGCATCCCTGCATCCCCATGAGCCTAGCTGGTGTTCATTTTGGATTGCAAGGCAAACATCGTAGCATTCATCGAGACCTGCAAACATCAATCACCTCATGTTTCCTGCAGTGTGAAGCCCAAGGATGAATCCTTGCCTTTCTTTTTTCTTTATGAATTTCCTATATCTTGAGCCAGACCAAAGCTTTTAAACATAGAAAAATATCTATGCAGAGTTACCAAAACACAGTCTGACTTTTAGAGGCAATCTTCTGCAGCAAGTACTACTGACCATTTTGTGCTTTCACAGCATCTAAAGGTGAGGAGATATTTTAGATGCCTCATTTCAAGGTCACAAGACTTAGAGACATTAATTCAAAAATTTGCGACAGTGTCAGTGCAGATTTCATCCCCCCAACATCCTGCCCCATAATACACTTGGGTGAGCTAATGGTTAAGTAACTTAAATCCAACAAATATTGAAGTCTGGATTAGTTCGCTCACTTTTGCTTGTTTGTTTTTAACAAACAGAAAAACAAAACCTTTTTTTTTTTTTTTTTTTTTTTTTTTATTCTTAGGAAAATAATTGACATATGTGATGCTGGAAAATTTCCCTGTCTGAAAATCCACACATCTGAAAATCTGAGGAGAAACACTGTATATTTGTACCTTCAGCTGCCACTTCAATTAAAATGCCTTGTTGCCGTACAAAAATAGCTTGCCTGTAATTTGTCACCTGTTTTGAGCTGGATTCCAGTTTTGTACTTCTGCAACTGCACTGAGAACGGGTGTCAAGAGGCAAGCAACAGACTACATAAACTGACAATGGTTTTTGAAGGCACAGTGTATTTAATTTGCAGGAAAATACACACACACAGCACAGGGCTGATCACTCAGATTTTGTCACTGAAAAGCAGAGGCTGTTCTAGACGTAGCCTGGTAGGGAGCAAAGGGGGAAGAAGGCCTCAGAGTTAAGAAAAAAAGCAGATTTCATGACTAAACTAGGGTGAAAATGAGCTGTGATCCATCAGGAGCAAGAGTCTGGCACTTGCCTTACCTTCACCCGTGCTGTTTCCTCTCCTGCTGCTTGAAGATAGCCAAGAGCTTCCTTTTTAATCAAGGACCATTGGAAAGCACCAGCGGGCTCCCACTCACAACGCGTTGATTGGCTTCCAACGGCAGTGACAATTGCATCCTGTAATCAAAATAGCAATCATTAATGGCACAATTATTCCCCCCCTCCCCGCTCCACACGCGTGCACGCACGCTTGTACCACTGAGTAATGACTCCAAGACACAGACTACAAACAATGCAAAATGCACGCCTGGCTCTGGGAAAGACAGGCGCCGGGCAGCCTGGTTTTCTGAGCATCAAACACTCCAGGAAAGCAGGTGTTGATGGCAGGGTCTGCAGACCAAAGGCCTGACTGGAAATCTAAAGGAACTGAGATGGGGATCCGAGGTGGTGGAATTGGTTTTGGGCAGCGTCCCTCCTGAAGTTTTGTTCCCTCCAGCAGCTTCTCTTCCCAGCACTGACAGTACCCCAGGGCTACCAGAAAGTAATATCTGGGGGGGTGACTGATTTTCTGACTGGTCTGAACACAGAGTTGGGGTACTTTATTCTGGAGATGCCTACCCATGCTGTCAGCTTTTCCTTTTTGTTTTACTTCCTGACCTGCTTTCTGCTCCCTGACGTTTCATTACTGCATAGGCCCTTCCCCATCTACACCCCCCACATGGAGAGGGTCTCTTCTCCCACTCTGGACCATGGGCTGTCTTACTTGGTTATTCTCCTCCATCAGTGGCTCAGGAGTCTGCTACTTTAGCATAGCTGCCTTTTCCCTTCCTTTTGAGAGTAAAATAAATCTTTGTAGAAACATACCCAGCTGAATGATAAATTCTTTTAACATTAATACTTGTAAACCAGAAGAAAAATAGAGGTACTAAATGACACCTTCCCTTCTCAAATTCAATTTCTTGCTAGAGCTGGATGGACAGTGGACTTCACGGTTTGCTGTAAAAGTAGAAATAAAATAGCAATACAAAAAAAAAAGTATGTAAAACATGTATGTATTTTACACTGGGTTGTATTTGATGAAATAAAAATTAAAATGATTTTCTTGACAACCAGTATATAATACTTCTTTTGCAATTTGGTTTCATTCAATTCTCAGGTTATTTTACTTTAAAAATATTTACAATGAAGATTAATTTTTAAAAGTTGCTATTTTAAGACAAAGAGGTTGCAAAGTTACACTCTCAAATGTCAAAAAAGAAAGCCGTTGACAGTCTCAAAATCTGCAAATATTTTCTTGTTCCCCAGCAAAGATTTGCACCGAGCCAAAGCCCATTTTGTGAATAAATCTCATTCCTCTAATTTTCAGTTTATTTTTTTAGCTTTACTCCTCATAACCAATCATTCACTCCTAATGTTTATGCCATTATTCTCCCTTTATAAGCATCCTTAAACATTCTTGAGGGAATCGAAGTCTGGAGGAGTCCAGCTTAGAGCAATTAATCTAAGAGATTCTCTATAAATACAAATTGGAGCTCTTTGTGGAGCAGTGAAGATCCCACTAGCAAACGATGCCCATTTCCAGTAGGCACAGGTAATGCAGAAGGTCTTACCACTCATGTTTGGTGACAGCAACTGGATATTGAAGCAACAGACCTTCTTTGCTGATCTATCACTGGGTTGGAACCGGGATCTACAGACAGGAAAAGGCTTCAATATAATGGGTGGGTAACTGGAGGGGCTGAATCTATCGGCCTGACAGGCTGCAACATTACACCAGCACTAAACTCCCTTCATATACAGCTTGATAAAAAAAATAAAAAATAAAAAAATAAATAAACAAAAAGAGAGAGAGAGAGAGAAAGAAAGCATTATTTTTATTTTCTGGGAAATAATGAAGCACATCCTAGATAGTTTATGAAATTCTACTCATGTATAAATCTTTGAATAATAAATTCATGGATTCCGTTTACTCTTTTGTAATGCATTTTCTGGATATGCTCTCATGGCATCATATTTTGGTTCTTTCTTTCTTTTCTCACCTGATTTGCAAGTGTCTGCTGGTAAAGATACTTCATAAAGTAATCAGTGTAAGACAAACACAGGTCCCTCATATTGGGAAAAACATTTCCTTGTCAGCCTGCATCAGACTGACTTAGCAGCAAATCATTAGCAAGAAGTAAATCTCAAGAGTTTGGAATTTCATTCAGTTCATTCCAGATAAATGTTTAATTGTGTTTGTCCTTAGTACTTTTCTCTGGGATTATCCCAATATATTCGGGATATATTTGGTCTGAAAATGAGACTGAGGATTTGGGAGTTTGAATCAGTTTGGCAGAGCACACAAACCAAATGCAGAATAAACCAGCGATGTCCACTTGTTGCACTCGGTAGCTTGTCGAGGCATGGTGTGATTGGATTTAGGACCTACAGTGGAGGAAAGCAGAAAGAGAACTTGTTTGTACCTACAGGAACTGCACGGACAGACTCATTAGGTCCAGTTGCCGTTTTTACCAAGACTCATCTGCCCATGGTCATTTAAAGCCAGTTTGAGGGTTGCTTTTATTATTGCCATAAAGCCAGTTTGAGGGTTGCTTTTATTATTGCCAGACAGAGGCAGAGCAAACCTGGTGCAAAGAAGAGCCAGCCCCATGGTTCGCTCACAACTGAACAGGGCCACCACAGAAGGTCCTCAACTAAGGTCCTGCACATCTTCCACGCACACCTTCACCATCATTCCTCAGGCAGTCCTGCTTCCAGGGAGTGGGTGCTTTTGGGACTGAGACCGAGTGCAGGAAAAGCCAAGCTTTCCAAACCTCAGAAATAGTTTGGGACAGTTTTAAGAGGTTCTTTTGTCACAGTTTGCCCACCTGTCTTCAGAGCCCTGCAGCAGAAAGGAGGACCTAAGGTTTAAAAAGAGGAAAAGTCTTTCCCTGCTTGATTCTATTAATAAGTACTTTTTTTTTTTTTTTTTTTTTTTTTTTCCCCAGGCACAAGCACTTTTTATTGTCAGCAAGTGCTTTTGACCTATATCAGGGATTTCAGCCAACAATGGCTATCAACCAGGGCACATACCAACTCTCAAAGAGCATAACAGCTCCCTAAGCCACAATTTTCCAGCAGCTGGACTGGTGGAAAGAAGGCCAAGATCTTCACAAAAGCAAACACTGTCTTACAGAGGCTTTGCCCTAAGGGGAACTGTACGCTGCTACAGCCACTTCAGTCACAGGGTCCAAGGCAATTCCCAGTGCAGAAAAAAAAAAATAAAATAAAAAAATAATAATTGGCTGGCTCCTCTACTACATGAACAGACACAAAAGCACAAACGTGCAGCACCGCCTTTTCTTAAAGTGCATTATTATTAATGGGAAATAGCAGCCAGATCCATCATGTTCAGCATGCCCCACATCACCGCTTCACTAAACACCACAGATTATATCCCTATAATTGCCTTCCCGAGCTGTCTAGCAGCCTCGATTCATTTCCATTAAGGCTCAGAAGGATGAGATCATTTAATATTTCTCCATCGCCCCCTTTACATTTCTCCCCCATTTTTGTAAATTTGGCAATTATGTGCTCACTGCCATCCCCTCAGTCACACAAGTTCAAGTTTAGCACTTGGTATTGCAGTGCAGCAACTGAAACAACAGTGAAGTAAAGAGTGAAATTTTCACCGTGTGCTTTCCCCCTTAACTTGAGAAGGAAATTTTACAGTTGTGCCCAGCAAAATCAGGCACACAACAGCTACATTTCTGTGCACTTTGCACAGAACAGCTCAATGGACTAGTGATGAGGAGTGAAATAACCCATGGAAGAAAGCACGCAGCCTGATATCACCCAAGAACCAACACCAAATTTGTAAGTCTTCTGCTGATTTTTGGCTTTGGCAGCTGCACAACATTAATTAAAAATGTTCTGGATGTAGATAAAGTTTCTGCACTCAGAAGTTATCATTAATGCCTCATCTGAGCTGAAAGGTGAACTGCACATTTTTTGATAAAACAGATTGAAAGCTTTGCCCAGTTTCACCAAGCATCTGCATCTTCCTTTTGAGGATTTATTCCCTGAAGTCTGTGTCATCTCCTGTGCTGTAACTGTGCATGAGGAGTGTGGTTGTCCTCCAGCCCTGAAAGAGCCTCCACCTGCTCATATCAACAAAAACACTTGCATGGGTTAGGATGAGACTGGATTCGATGCCAGGATCATCTCCTCATAGAAACATAGATGTTAAATGAGCAATCCCACCATCAGACATGTACAAATCCTTGAACTTCTGCCAGTCTAGAAGGATTGCTAATGTCTGTATTACAGCTTCAGTGCTGGCTTTGTCTCTACGCAGACACTCACTGATGCTCTGCTTTTGAAAATGGGATTCAAAATGCCACATTGCCATTTCTGTTCTTTTCCTTAATTTTCTGCGTATGAGTTTTTTAATTCTGATTTTTTTTTTTTTTTCATTCTGATAACTGGTAATCTCATAAAGGAGCTATCAGATATGTTAAATCTCTCCTGTTCTGGCAATTATTACCCTTTGATGCAGAGATCTTTGATGTTGCCTCTACTTTTTTTTTTTTTTTTTTCATTCATTCCCCATGTCCTTGTTGTCAGACTCTTCCCTGATCTGAACCTGTACTCTCCCAAAATGATGAACCTGAAGGTTCAAGAGGATCCCCATTAGTGCAGAAATGCATGGTCCATATTGACAGCTCCCTGGGGACATGGGCAGCAAAACTTTGTGCACCATTGGTATATAAAAGAAGCAAACATGAATACCAAGACGGACAAGTTTTATAGGAAAGGGATTTGCATGATTCACCTCCAAAAATAATTAAATAAAAATAAATGACCTAGCACAGACTTATGCAACACTTGGCCAGCTCCTAATTTTGACTTCAGTGGAATGTAATGATTTACATCAGCTGGATGTCTGTCACTATATAGACATATTAGGATCTGACAGAAAATTATCAGTTTGCTCATGTTTAAAATACCCTGGAGATGAGAAGGAATTCAGGTATAACAGAGCTGAAACATTAAACTGCCTCTTTGAAGCTCCTGGATGGAAAGCCACCCTCTAAGGACCCAGTTGCACATCATTTGGGGAGCAGCATGAGATGCCCTTGGCTTCAGATCACTAACAGAGGTGTGAGGGCATTTTTAAATCTAGGTACTCAGAAGCCAGGGTCTACTTTCTGTCCTTAGTAGTGAGACCATTCCCTGAACCCTGCCGTCCAAGACAGGAAGGAAAGGCAAGAAGGCACATCATTTTCCAAGGACAGACATGAAGGAGAACAAGGCAAAGACAGAGGAGTGGGCACACTGGCATTTATCAACCCACATGCTAATGAGAGGGAAAGCAAGAGGCGTTAGAGCAAGTGCCATGGAGACCTGTGCATCAGGAGGCTCCACAGGAGCTCCACAGGGATGATCTTCCTGCAGCCCTCTGCTGCCTCCTGCCTCAAGGCAGCACCAAAGCTCAAAAGACCCAAACCGTGCTGGGCTGGATCATCTAATGGCTAACGAGAAGGGGCCACATTTCCACTGCATAAAGCCTTTTATTTAATTTTTTAAGGCAATCAATACACCCCTAATTATACTGTTCCCTTCTTTGCCCTTGCTCAGATCTGTGTCAGCCCAATAATGTTACCAAGTGGAATAGACACAAGTTTTACTAGTCCTCCAGGTCTATTATGCCAAATGAGGAGTTGCTACATATTCACTTGCAAACAGCTGCTAATGTTTAATTTTTTACGTAAAATGCTTTGGAAATAGAGATGCAATGCACTGAGCAGCTGTTAATGCTCTGTTTTGCTTGTGCACAGGCTGTAGAGCGGAGGGCAATGCTTATCTCCAGTATCGCTGCTGCCACAGTGGATTGAATACAACAGCGTAGGGTGAGGCCTCATCTAAACCCTTGCTCATATCAGCTCCAGCTGTTGGGCTTTCAAAGAGTCCTGGAGTTTGGGCTCACATTGCAGAGAATTTCCAACCTTATATCTGTTGTCAAAAAGAAGAAAAAAAGTAACTTCCAAGCAGGGAATGCTTTTTTGTCTTCTTTTGTTTCTGCACTTCAAAAAGAGATGGGTTTTGTTCCCCATATCACAGGAAGCCAAGCTGTTTGGTTTTTTGTTTGTTTGTTTGTTTTGTTTGTTTGTTTGTTTGTTTTGTTTGTTTGTTTGTTTGTTTTGTTTTGTTTCTGCTTTCCCACATGATGTTTTTTTTTTTCTGATTTCACTTCACAGCTTTCCAGGTGGGAGCCAATGGCTGAATGAAGCTGGACAGTGCCAGCAGTCTCCAGGCACAACCGGCTTTCACCTCTTTCTCTAGCAGTACATATGAAATCAAACCGTCAAAAACAAACCAAACAAACAAACAAAAATACCCACAACACCACCAACAAAAAACAAGCAGCCAACTACAGGTCTCAGGAGGACAGAGAAAGTGGAATTAGTCACCCTTTGAAATATGGAGGCCATGGCAAACGAGAATAGATGGACTTTGATGTCAGGAGGAGAAGCTGGCAGTTGAGCTCAAGCTCTGATAGCTCCTTCTAAAAACCTGGCTCAGACTGACTTTCATCTTCAAAAACCTTCAAAAAAGCCTTTGAGGGATGTCTCCATTGAAAGGTGAAGCATAGGGAAGGAACTGGAGAAAGGCAGCCACATCAGCAAGTCCAGCCTTGCTCAGCCTGTGAATCAACGCCAGCCAAAACCTGTGTGTTTGCTCAGGGAATCTGCACATGAGAGCTGGAATTGGGAAGCTCAGGTTTAGAAATGGCTGCTGATGCCCTTTAACTAAGAAGAAACTCTTCTTATTGTCAACTTGACACTATTTGAGCACAATATCTGAAACTATATGGCCAGCAGATTAATTAAGCCTCCAGTAAACAAACCCTACAGGGAAGGTTTATCGAATCAAGGCACAGAGCAGCAAAGTGATTTAAGCAAGGCTATAGCCATGGCTGGTCTGCTGAACTCATTCTCTGTGCTTGAAACAAAGCTTTTTTTTTTTCTTTCTTTCTTTTTTTTTTTTTTTCAAGAGCACTACCACCATGTCTTCCGTTTGTACTGCAAAGCCCACAGAACTTACTAAAACAGGTCAGCTAATGCACAAGCATTCTGAACCACTTCCTGCTGGGTTTCTTCAACTACGAGAGCAGAGTTTGGCTTTAATGCCTCTGGGCAAATGTCTTTGAGCGTGTATGTGTGTGCATGAGACAGAATAAATTTGATCAGATTTGGTGTGACAAAATTATCAAGCAAACATTTGCATTGCCATTTATGCAGCAGGCTGTACGATGCAAAACAGACCAAGAACATGTTCAGGGTGTCAGGCAGCTGTACACCACAACTAATGGGAACGGACGTGTGAGCTGGAGAATGATCACACTCATTAACAGTGACATCCAAAACTAACATGGACATTGCCTTCTCACCAAGGGCAATTAACGTATCTGAAGCTCCTCTGACTTGAGCTGTTGCTGCAGTGGAGCTCAGGGCAGCTGAGGTGCTGTAGATGTGTCCTGACATCCTTCCTTCCCTGTGCAGGGCCCTCATCTCCGGCTCACTAGGCAACACCCTCAAGATACGGCCACCACAGAGGTTAAGGAGACCTAAAGCCTTTTGTTTCTTTGTGGCCACTTGGGACCAGGACTACAGAAAGGGAACTGCAGCCTATTTATTGCCCTCACTGCTAAAAATGCACCTGCAAGTCAGAGCAACAGATTTGCCCCATTTGCAAGCAAGCACTCTGAGATCACCGGTGATCCTTTAGGGTGTGACATGCTCTAGTGGGTCTAGGAAAATTTAAGTGCACTGCCTTTTTCATTCTACTTTTGCACCCAATTACAGGACTGAAGAGAGTGCTTCATATATATACAGGAGATATTCTGAATGGGGAAAAATGTAGAATTAAGTCATTTTACATGTCACTACATTGCCTAGGTTTTGGTATAAGAGCTCCCTTAAAAAAGAGGTTCTGTCAGACCTCAAAACCTGGGCATTTTGTATGAGTGTGTGTGTGTGTTAGTGGCTCCTTTGTCTTCAACCAGTTCTTCCTTTTTATTCCTATAAATACACCAAGATTTGGCAGGGAGAACTTCACAGGGTGGAACTGAGTAATGGCTTTTGGGGTTTCTATAAATTAAGAACACCCAACTTGACAATGTACATGTCGTCTTTATCAATTTACTCCCCAAGCCCATGCCAAGTGTTCTGCAATAAACTTCCTCTCCATTTCACACCTAATCATGTGTGGCATAAATCCCACAGATCAGAGGCTGCTCACAGGGCTGAGGAAGGATCAGCCTGGGGTGGTTGTCTTCAGATGTGATCAAGCTGAGACAACCATTCTCTGCTTCTCACCCTCCAACATAGTAAAAGAACCTCAATCCAATGATTAATCAGGGTCTGGGTTATTTTCTAATCCATATGCAAAGCATCTGGACACCCCTGTTTGGTATGCTGTCTGCCACCTTTCTTTCTGCTTTGCTTGTAAACAAGCTGCAGGTGAAGAGTGCTGCTCAGCACTTTTCTGACTTTATCCCACTTTTTTTAAATACAGCATAAATGTGATTAACACATCGGTCTGATTATCTCCAAAAGGATTCAAGAGGGAGACTGCCAGACAGCTTTGAGTCTTTGAAAATCCTATTAAGGTTAAAGAAAGCAAGTAGCATTGATAGAAGCGAGTGAGGATGTGGAGGATTACTACAATAGCTCGGGAGAGGTGGAAAAGGAAGAGCTGCACCTTCGTACCCTGCCTCTTCATGTCACCCCAACAGAGCAAGTTATCACAGAGAAATGTTAAATCTGGCCCTTTCTTTGATGACAAAGGTATGTGTTGTACTAGAAACAGACTGAAATCTCCTCTCTTGACCTCATGTGTCATGTTTTCTCCTTTGCTCACAAATTACACTTCTTACAAGCTTTTGACTTCTTTTCTGAGCTGAAAGCCCATTGTCTGGCTTTTTCAGAGAGCTGATAGCATGTGAGGGGCAGGGAACATGAGCATCTTGTGACACCACACACAGATACTTTCAGAGGTGTTTGGATATCTACAGTCCTGAAACATGCCTTTCTTGGATTCAGTGGGCTGACTCTGCAAACCTAGCACAGCATCTGCACTTCCATCTGGGAAGCAGCAAAGAAATCTGGACTGACATATGGGAGTCACTCCTTTTTTAAATTTCCGACATTGATAGATCTGCATCTAAATTTTCAATAGCGGTATCCTTGGCTTGAAGGGTGAACTGCATTTGCCCTTTCTCTGTTGGATGAAATGGAGTTTCAGACCAGTACTACATTGATGGAGAGTCAAGGCTCCTCTGTGGCAATAAAAGTTGTGCACTCCCTGCCGGAAAGCCACACCATGCTACTGGGGCTCACTGCTGTTGTGATGCAGCCGTGTAAGAGCTCAGGACAAGAAACAGCACAAAATCTCAGTGCTTTAGTCACATGGAGATGTAGATGTGACAATAAGGATGTTCCCTGTACTACTTCAACAAGATGTATCTTCAAATCAGTTCTTCATAGACCTTTAGAAAAGTTGTTTCTTTTTTTGTCCTTTGCTTGCCCCATTGTCCTCTTATAGCCCTTTTCTTCAGTTGTCTAGAATAATCCATCATGCTGTTAGCAAAGTGCAATTGTATAGACAGAGATACACACGTGTGCATGTACATGTGTACATGCATGTATGCGTCCCATTGACAATTTTTACATCCTTGCAATCTCCTGGAAAATTCCCCAGCAGGCATTAAAAGGCAGAAATCTCCAGAAAGGCTAATAAATCATTCTAAGTATGATGTTTGTAGGGGAAGACATTTTAGAGATGATAAAAAGAAGCACATTTTCAAAATGTCAATGAACCCACAGAAATGGTGAACAGCCTTTCAGATGTCTGCCTGCTTATTAGAGACGGGCAAAGCCAGGTACCTGAAATATTTGACTGGGAAAAGTTAGAGTATAAATAACTGTGTAGCCTTTCCAAGCCTATAAAAAGGGAGACAGGGATCAGAAATGATTGGGGGGAAGAATGAGTCTCCCACAAGCCTATTTTTCAGCATCTGGAGTTCAGCTTGTCCCTGAAAACTGCGGGAAGCATGGTGCAGAGAAGTAATTGCTCATGAGAAATTCTTTTTGAATACATAGGACAACATTGCTGGGCAGCCAGGTAGCAGGAGGCACAAACATCACACCCGTCTGCTTCTCAGGAAGCTGTTTGTACCAGTTTCTACATTTCCATATATTTCTGTTATATAAATTAATACTCGGGAGGAATGTCACCAAAATCAAGGGCTTGGTGTGTCTATTTAGACTTTCCAAATCCCAGCATCTCTCATATGACCATACATGGGATGCATAAGAAGCACTGAACATAAACACAAATGTAGGATATAATTGCAGGAATGAGATGTGATGATTACTGATGCCGATCATACATTCATTATGTTTCTGCTTTTGAGTGCTGTAGGGAATAGGAAGCTCACTTCCCTCCTCAGCACCACAATTACAGAGCATTTTGCAATAGTATCCTTGCTCTTTTCTTTTTTCTTTTTCTTTTCTTATGATTTGTTGAGTTACCATTTGGAAATGAAACTCCTACAACCTTTCATTAAAGAAGATAGGAAGCCAAGAAGGTAGCATTATATATGGCATTTTTATGAAGCATTAGGCACAAAGTGATAGCCATATTATTGTATATTAGAGAGCCCTGAAGGATGCTCAGCCAACGTGATAGCTTGATTGCATGAACATTCAAATATATCTTTTCTGGAAAGGAGATATGGGCTAATGGAACAGCTAAGGGGCCATGTTCTGGCAGGTGAAGGGTTGATTTTTTAAGAAGAGCTATGACTGATAGCTTTAGTTGCCTAAAAATATGGCTCAGTTTTGTAAGACAATTGAAACATTCACAGCTATTTTCTGATACACCAAGGACCTGATTCTTGTCTCACACGTAGCACTGGTCTCTGCAAATTTATGCCTGATTCATACCCATGTAAAAGAAGAGAAACCCCAGCTGTGTGTTTCTTTATACAAGGTATTTAAGCACAATTTTAAATCAGTCCGTATTCAGTGAAGACCAAAGCAGATCTTAGGCTTTCCGTAAAGACGCATGCTTAAGCGCTTTGCTTAATACGAATGAACTACAAGCCAGGGCTTTAGCAGCTGCTTTAGGTTTTAGTACCTGCACCTTCCTGATGAACCTTGCTACAGAGGAAAGACATTATTTCAAAAGAAGGTATCTGTAGTATGAAGCTAAACTTAGTCTCAGTCTGCAGAAAAGTTCATTATTTGTCTGCTGCTTCTCGACATAAAAATACTTTTTATTGATGCCCATCTACCCACTAGGAAAAAAAAAAAAAAAAAGAAGAAGAAGAAATGCACCATATTAGACCACAACTTTATCAGGCTTTCCTGACTGCATCTGCAAAAACTGTCTATTCTGTGGAAGGACAATCCTACTGAGACATACTCCAACAGGAGTCCATGTGTGAGCTCCAGAGCTTACAAACTGCTGTTTCAGTAAACCCAGACACAAGCATGCCCTTCTTTGGCACAGCTAAGATATGCTGGTGCATTTTATTGATGCAGTTAACAAAAGCCAGCTGGAAACTTAATTCACTATGTTTCACATTAAGAGCATGTTGATTGTAATTAAAATAATTTATATTTTGCAAGGGCAGTTTCGTAATGCTTTCCCTTCCACCAAGGGCCATGAACTGTAGCAGCAATTAGTAGGAGACATGACTGATAGAAGTTACAGTCTCAAAAGGTCAGAGACAAGTTTTCATCTTCACAATATCTGAGTAAAGCATCAGATTTGAAAGGAGCTAAAACCTATATAAATGGGTTCATGTTTGTAACTGTCAGATTGGACCCAGGTATACATACATGGTATGAACAGACCCCCCTATTCCTATACAATAGCCAGTTTCAGAGGCCCATAGATCCTGCTGATGAACCCCCCTGAAGGGCTAAAGCCCTTCTGGGTGGATGCCTGCAGAACCACCCACACCCTGCTGGAAGCACTCCCGCAGCCAGCACACAGGGGCTGCCCTCACCCATCCCAACACAGCAGCCCACCTAGCAGCTTCTGTAAACACACACATAAATGTTTTTTTTTTCTTTCTAAGATAAAAAACAAAACAAAACTTCTAAACTAGATTTGTTGCACTGATAGGTAATTCAGGCTGAGAACATTTTACAGTATTCAAAGCTCCATTGGGTACACAGTTAACCATGGATAACTGGGATTTCTGTAATTATATCTGGACCTGAGCTTCATTGTACTGAGAAACACATTAACAATTAGCAAAACAACAAAAGAAGAGTGCAAGAAAATTAATTCTTCTAGTTCCATGATCGTGAAGGAAAGCTAGAAAAGACCGCCTACCTGTGAGGAACTGCTGGGGTACCGCAGAGTATTCCCGTGACTCAGTGCTTGGGGCCCCAGTGGGAAACCCCAAGGGGGGGCAGCAATAAATTGCACAGCTCCTGATGTTCTCTGGCTGATGAAATAAACAGTAGTGGATGTGTCCTGGGAGGAGAGGCAGACCTGTACCCCCAGAGGCAGCACCACCAGTTTGTCTTCTGGATCATGGAGCACCCTGGGGAGTCACCACCCATTCAAGGCTCTGCAGAGGCAGGCACAGAAGTTGTTACAGAGGTCACAGGCTCTCCACCTTCCATAGATACTTTCTTATTCATTTGGGCATTGTTGCTCATGCTTAGTAACGACTACGACCAACTCAAATTCTGCTTTCTTGTGCAGCTGCTATAAAAACAGAATCAATCCTCTGCAAGTTTTCTTAGGCTGATAAGAGTGTAGCAGGCAGAAAGGTCAACGACTTTACTCCTTTCCCTGCTGTTCTCTGAATGCAGCAGCAAAGAAAGTCAGCATAAGAAGTCTTTGACGTTTCTTGTATTCCTTTATTTACTTTCATTGGAAGCAAAGCATTCCCCATTTAAATCCCAATTTCCTTTCTCCATCTGCAATTGGGGTCACCACGGCAGGGGTGAAGGCAGCGTGTATCTGGCTACATACAACAGGCACCAGGTCAGCAGAAATAAAAGACAGTGCTCAACACATAACTATAATTGTTAGAGCAGAAATGCACCGACCTAAATGGAATTTCACCTTGGGAGTTTCGGCTGAATTGAGTCTAAACAGAGGTGAAATTCCCCAGGCATATGGCAAGTCCTCTGGCTGGTGTCGGCAGAGACCCGCATCACTTCATCAGCCCTCGGAGGCCACCATTAACTCTACGGAGTGCTGTTATTAGGGAGACGAGAACAGCTGTAAGTGTCTCTTAATGCCAGTGGGGAGCTGGGGAGTGCTAAACTACTGAATGTTTAATATAAAAGGAAGAGGAATATAGCTCCACTGAATTAGTTTAGGCCACAGAGGTCTGTTTGTTTCAATTATCACTGGTACAGTCAAGTCCCCTGAAATCCCCCATTAGCTCCCATCATGTTCTTTTATACGGAGGGACACAGGTCTAGGCTGACTGGATCAAATACCTCTTGCTTTAATTAAGCTTTTTTTTTTTTTTTTTTTTTTTTTATATATAGCAACATTGGAGCAGATACCAAAAAAAAGAGTGTGAGCACTTAAAAATAAATGGGTCAAATGCGTCACTGGTGTAACTCGATGGGATGTATCAATACTTTGTTTAGATCTAAGCTGCTGGGCAAGTGAAACAGCAGTAAAAAGGGAAAAGAACAAATAACTGGAACTAAATAAAGAGCTGCCTTTCCTCTCTTCCTGGCTTCCCTTCCACTAAAGGTCAGCATGTGATGTGATGTTTCCGCTCTGCAGTGAGGAATTTGGAGAGAAGTAGTTACATCTTCCTAGAAAAAGGGTTAATTTCATGTCTGGTGCCTCCCTCCAAGCTCTCATCCATGCCACTTAAGTAGATGGAAAAAAAAAATAGCTTCCAAAAAGTAGCATAGTTCCCTGTTTCTTTTGCCTGGCTGCTGCTACCACCTAGGGAGAGGTTTGAATTTGTTTTAAAAGTTCAGGATTGCACCTCAATTAAAGTTCAAAAAACATCAAATAAAGCCAAGAAGGCAGAGTTCAAGTGCTCTGCTCCCTTCATGCGCCTGACAGAGCTCTGCCGCGAGCTTTGCTCCTTGCCCTGGGGAGGGAGGGACGTGTGAGCACAACCCGTAATGCTGCAGAGGGGCTGGTGCCGAGGGATGCAGCTCGGAGATTTCACTGTCCACACAAGCATGCTGGCAAGCTGGGCTCCCACCAGCACTAACACACAAGGAGAAGTTCTCACTAAGACTGGAAGGAAATTTTTTCCTTTTATGCTACCAAACCTCATTATACACAATCCACTTGCAAGCCCACAGCTTGCTCTGCTCAGCCTGGCTGCCGGGAAATCCTGTCTTATTTCAAGGCTGAATTTCTCCAGGCTTGGTTTTCCAGTCTTCTTGTTAGGCTCTATTTTGCAAGGTCAAAAAGCCTTCGACTCTCAAGACTCCTCTCCATGTACATATTCTTAAAACGAACGGTAGAATCTCCTCTCAATCTTCTAATGAGCTAATGAATAGAGTTCTCTGTGCTTCAGGTCAAGTAACTCATTTCCCAGCACCTGAATCATTTTCATAGCCTTCCTTTGAGGTCTTTATAAGATCTTCATGTTGCTCGCCAAGAAGCCGCATCAGAATTGTATGCAATGCTCCAGCAGTTATCAGAGCTGTTCCGAGGACTGAGGTTCCTACCCTCGTTCCCTTGATGCTGTCTTTTCACGTGCACACAGGGCTGCCCTTTTGCTGCGGTGCCAAGAGCTCGCATTGCAGCTGCTCTCCACGACCCCAAAGCCATCCCAGAGCCACCATCTTCCAAGACAGTCTATTCTGAGTCTCTCCTATAATTTTCCTTCCCAGGTGCATCAGCTGAACTCTGATGACATTCAGCCTTAGACCTGGTGCTATTTAACCATAAGCATTTGAACCGTCACCACCGAACTGAGCGACGTGACCGCTTTTGCAGGAGCCTCTCCTGCTGCTATCAGGGCTCTCCCCGCAGCAGATGATGAAGCAACACAGTGTAAAGGCTGGACTATTTTGGTGAACCAGAACAGGGTCCAGATTTTTTCATCATGGATTGGGTCACATCAGTGGCTGACTCCACAGACAAAATAGCAGAGACCCTCACGGCACGGGAACGGGCAGCCTGGGGAAGGTGCGGGCAGGCAGGAGCTGGAGCCATGCAGGTATCTCACATCGAGCCTTCCTCACTGCTCATCCTGGTGCTAAAGGAACAACAAAGAGGAGCTCAGCTTTACGTGTGGATGTGCATGAAAACTGCAAGCAGAGAGCTGATGCTAATTACCAATCTGATAAGGGGAAGGCTTCAGTGCAGGGGGCCTTGGGTGCTCAAAGGCCAGAGGAAGAAGAAAGCTCTCCATAAACCAACATAAACATGGTCAAACATCCAGTAACTCTGAAGAGAATTTTACCAAACATTTCCCTTTCCCCGGGATTTTGTTTGAAGAGAAAAGAAGAACAATCTTGTCCTTCTGCAGAGATATATTCTGGTGAATAGACTATTTTTTACAGTAGCTGATGCCCCTGCCAGCCCAGAGGAAAGCAAATTGAGTGATTAGAAGCATCTAAAACTATTGCTGCAAGTGAAAGAGGACATAGAGCAAGGACAGCTATTTTTAAGCTATGCAGCAGTGTTGCCTGCTGATTTCACAGCACCGAAGTTATAATTTCTTGTTCATCACGCAGTTACTTTTTCCTCTCTTCAGACCTGTAACTAAACTTGCAATCTGTGCCCTGTGAATTGCTACACTGGCTACCAAAGAGAAAGAAAACACAAGTCTGAGAAAAAGATTCATGCACTGGCCTTTAAACTGCAGAGTTTCTGAGCACAAATTGCATTTGCAGATCTTAATGATGAATGAGAGGAAGTCTGAGGTTATGCTGGCAAAAAAAGGCCAGATGATTTTGGACTTCCAAGGGATCTAGAGGAGGGGTGACTGCAGTAGCTAATGGAAATACATGTCAGGCACTCCGTGATGACAGAGCCAAGCGTTTCTGTTCATCAGCCCAGGTTCTCCAGCTAAGCGCTGAGCCCAGGGAAGAACCAGAAGCCAGATTTCAGGAGATGGTAAAAACTTCTAGACACTGCTTGCAAAAGTGGCCGGTTCTAAAGTCAGAACCATGTCCATGTTTCCACAGGTGGAATTTGAGCAATCCCTTAAATCCCAGGGAAGCAGAGGTGAAGTTGGGTGCTAGCCTGCTGGATCTTTTATCAGTGCTGAACTGCAGGCACTTTTCTACAGCCTGCAGTAAATACAGAGGATATCTCATTAGCCCAGTTTAAAAGTGGAGGAGGTAAGAGAAGATATATCCACCGGTGTTAAGTGGAATAAAGAATTATACACAAACAGCGCAAGCCTACAGCAGCTGCAGTCAAGAAAACAAATCAACCATTTATTACTTCTCCTTCAGTGTTCTTAAACATTTATGGAGTGCCATCAATAACCAAGTTAATTGTGAATGGCTGCTTGTGTATTTGCAAGGCCTGCTTTAACCTGCACGAATCAGAACTGCCGTGAAGGGGACTTTTCATCAATGACAATAATTATATGGCCCTTTAACTGCTTTCTGCATATCTCATGGCATGATCCTGTCCTGGAGTCATGCTGGGCTTTGTATGGTATTATCAATGAGTGGAGCTGAAGAAAGCCAAGCAAATTGGAACAACTTATTTCTTTGTGTTTGTGCATGCCGGATGAGTGCCCTCTCTGGAGGAAGGAAACAGACACCATTTTGCCAGGCAGAAACTCATCAAAATATTCATGTCAGAGCAAATGGACATGCTCAATGCTCCCTGCCATTTAGCAAGGTAGAAATTAATCCTGAGTGACCCCATTACTGCTTGTGGCACCTTTCTTAATTATCTAAACAAACAATAAAAATAATAATAAAAAAATAAACAAACTGCATACTTGAGCAGTGACCTCGTGTCAGGAATGAGGAATTTGTCTCCAGACCGATTTAATCATATCAGAAAGATGGATGCCAGTATTCATTACTCTGACAAAATGCTTATTGTTTAATCACATTATCCGCCAGCTTTCAGCTAGGCTGAGACAAGTTTATCTGACACTGACCTGCACTGGGGATCTTACGGAGCTGCCTCCTGGCTGGGGCTGCCCCAGGTGTTGGTTTCATCAGGATGTTTCTGGAATCTCCAGGGCTGCACCATGTACACCCCTCCAGATTTAATCTGGCTGCCTTATTTTATTTATTCCCACCCTTTTGGTTGACTGGCCCAGGTGAATGCAGCCTTTTCACCCAGCTGGATAGAAAGAGAGCAGCAGCAAACAGGTTCCACACAAATAAAAAAAAAAGAGTTTCTGATTCCCCCCTCAAATACATTTTTTTTTTCTGTGAAGCCCCCTTACTTCCCAAAGACAAAATCCAAAGAACATTATTATTTTTTACTGATTCACCACTTTAGCAGGCTAACCCCCAGTGACATCCTCCAGACTTCCTCCAGTCAAAATAAGAGCTCATAGAAAAAAACAAACAAACAAACAAAAAACACTCTTTTTATGGTGTTTCTGAAATGTTTTCCACAATGGTGACATTTAACAGATTTTTATGTTCTGCTCAGCTCTGGTGAGAAATGCAGGAACAAAGCAAGCTGGTGCTCTGACCAGCTGATTTAAGTGAGGATGAAGATACTGAGAGTCGTTCCAAGAAGTGGCCAAGTGTTAGGTTCTGCTCCTAGCTAGCAGCAGAGCTGCATCACACCCAGGATTTCTGTAACTAGTGCACAGAACATGAATAGGTCTCCTACAGACCTTGCTGAATGAAGCCGTAAATACAAGCATGTCCTACAGGCTGCACATCCTCAAGCTTGTAACTTCTGTTGGAGCTATGACACATCTTTCACAAAGACATTTAGCCTCCAGCTAAGGACTTCAAATGATGGAGAATCCACCTTGCCGCCGGGTAATTTATTTCAGTGGTTAATTACTCTCACTAAAAAATGTGCACCATATTTCTAGTCTGTGTTCGCCTAGCTACTGCTCTAGTGCAAGTTTTTAAATGAGTTTAAATGCATGCTGGAACAGGACTTTGGGAGTTAATTAATACTGTTTGGATAGCCAGACAGTGGAGACATGTTCAATAAAGCTGACATTTATGTATCACTATCAATTCACAAAGATGAAACACACTGAGCTCCCTGCAAAGCAACAGGCTCGTGCATTTTTAGACATCCTTGTAGAATTTCAATAAAGTCATAACGAATAATCTACTTAATTTCCTCCCAAACCTGCTCTCTGTAATATCAGGGTAGAACAGTTTTATTTCTCTTCATTTAGGGGAAAATATTCACTCCATAGTCCCTTGCAAGCCTGAGCTGAACAACATTTATCTTACCATTTTCATTTTTTTTCTCCATGATTTATAAACTCTGGTGTCTTTCCCTAGAGATGGGCATGAGTTTGGGATTCCTGACGTTGATTGATTCATGGGGAAAAAGTATGGAACATTTGATCTGACAAGGCAAACACACGCACTCCTTGGGCAGATGTACCACAGAGAGAGGTAATATTTGGAGCCCTGGACAGAGTTCTGTTCAGATGTTATATGAGTTTAGATTCTACACAAAATGACTGTGAATATGCAATGAGAGATAAAGTAGTGGGAGTAAAAAAATCCCCCCAAATACTGCACATGCTGAGCAGCTCTGGCCAATTCATTTATTGCAATTCTTCCTGCAATTCCATACCTTGCCTAAAGTGAAAAGACAGGATTTTTGTTCAGATTCCAAATCAGTTCAGACCAACAGATCTAGGACACAACCTAAAAAATGCTAAGATATGCAAAATTTTTCTCTTTTAAACCATCAATGCAAATGCAAATATCTTTTTTCCTCCCCCTACCAACAAGTAAGTCATCATAAAAGTAAGATTACAGGGAAGATTACAGGGAATTTCACACTTTCAAAGGAAAAAAAAAAAATCTCAAATATCTTCTTCCTGTTGCCAGTCTGTGCTGAGGTGGCCACTAAAAAGGAAACTGGTTTTTCTACCTCATAAAAACTGATAGTAGATATCAACATTTTCCTCCAGTTAGCTCACCATAAAGCTTGAAATTCAAGTCCATTCTGAAACTCAAGATTCTGAGGGAAATTTTTAACTTTCTTGGTCTGGGCCAAATCAAATAATTCAATTTAATTAGAAGCAGCTCGGTTCATTCTGTTCCTCTTTTGTTTTGCTTTTTTGTACCCATAATATAATTATGGTTAAAGACAAATTGATAAAAACAAGTTATTTTGCCCCGGAAAAAAAAAAAAAAAAAAAAAAAAAAAAAAAAAAAAAAAAGCAATAACCAAAGCTTAAATACTTACCCTCGGATTATTAAAAAAAAAATCAATAGCAATTTCTTTCCATGAATGTCTTCATTCACCTTTAATGAACAGACACATTCCAAACCAAAGGTTTGTTCAAAACCCTCCCAACCAACCCCAGCTAATATTTCTTTCTGTATTTCTAAACTCTTTTGTCTACCTCCGCAAGTGCCTGGTGTGGTTCTATGACAACCTCCTCTCTTATCCCAAAAAATTCAATGCACCCATCATTAAATGTTGAAGAAGTTCAGCACACAAATGTGTTTCTAAGTAAAAATGAGTTCAACAAACATCTCCCTTCCATTTTACTGACAATAACCTGACAAGCCTTCCAAGGAGCTGACTCTGACGCAAAACAAATGCACACAGCCCTACATCTTCATTTGAAATGCAGTGTTTTTAGAAGTGTGGGTGTCTAATGGGGCTTGGGAAAGCCACATTTTCCTTCAGCTACACCCTTAAAGTAAATCAAGAGTGTTGAGTAAAGAGGAACTAATTCTATTTTGCTTGCTTTCAATAAGAAAGAGAATAGCCTCTCCTCCCCTTCTCGCCCCAAGCAACAGTCTTGGCAGCAAAGAATATTTTTTTCATAAAGCATAATGCAGGAGCAGCTCTCATTCACTCCGGCAAATCCTGTTTAATCCCTGGATTTGTATCGTTTGCTGACTAGACTGAGAAATTTGGCTGCATCTAATCCTTCAGCTTCTGAAGAAAAATGGCTTATTTAAATATTTAGCTGCACTTTGTCAATATCAGCAGGGCAGGGGTGATGGATGACAGCAATTATGCTGGGTGCATCTCCATTAACATGCCACTTTTTCCAGGTATGGAGTCTGCCTCTCGTATGGTTTGTTTAATGATCAGGACTGAAAAGGAATTTTAATGACCCCCTTAGCAGCTCACATTGATTTGAGGTTGGATGTTATTTAGTGGAGTACAAGTATCTGGGATGATCAGAACAGTGCATTAGATGTCTACTTGGCAAGCATGTCTTCTCCATACTTCATGACTCCCTAATTTGCAGCAACTAAAGCACACTACAAGATAGCTGCATGCCCAGCCATAAAAGTTTAAGTAGCTCCCAGTGCTCTTCAATATAAGGGATTACGCTTTTAGTACATTGTATGATGGGAGCATACAACACTTAGCACCCAATGTCTGTCAGCAGTATATTTCTGTCCTTAAATATTTTATATAGAGAAGGATAGATGGATGGATGGATGGATGGATGGATAAGGGATAATCTTAAGGAAGCGTACCTGTAGGGATGCCTCCCACACCCTGGGCTGATGACAGCAGTGTGCTGACTCCACAAGCATCAAGCAGGCATTTACTGGGGTGCAGCTTGGGTGCAGATATGGGCTGCCTAATTTGTCCTCACACTCACATAGTTCTCCACTGCTTTCCAGACTGTGGTGGGAGAGCCCTCACAGCACTGTGAGGAGATGCAGTCTGTATGGCAGACAAAAAGTTGAGAAGATGCAAACACTCTTGGGCTTTCTCAGTGCCAGGAGAAGTGAGTCCAACACAAATCTGAAGCCATCCACTGTTTTTCATTCTGGGCATGATCATCATTCATATTAGAGTGGCAACAGTCCTACCTTGCTGACTATTGTAAGGGTAAATGTAGAAGAGACCATAAAGCGATGCAAACAGGGGTTACCTATGTACTTGTCATACTAACTTGAGTTTGACTTTCACATCTTCTTCCCTGGCCTCAAGTCTTTTCCCCATACATCTGGACCAGGGGTCCTGTTCCCACTACCACTCTACATGTTATTCATAAGATTTTTCCATGTAGGGTGAATTTATTTGACTGCTATTTAGAATATTCATTTTTTTGCTTTTTTTGTAAGCTCCTGAATGCACATAAGCCCCACTTGAACTTTTCCCTCTTGGCCAGACCAGCACACAAGAAAGAAATAGCTGTTCTGGATGGATTACCATATGTTAAAATTACTGTGAAATCCATAAGGTAAGGTGTGCTAAGCTGGTAAACCCCAGTTCCTTTCTTTGCTTCAGGTGCATGTGGCATAAACCACATGAATTCAGTCAGATGCCCAGAGGACAGATAAAGGCAACGGAGATCCTTGTGCATAATAGCATTCTCAGGTAATGGACATCCTTTTAAATATACAGTGTGCACTATAAGCTGTATATTAAATTGAAATACTGAGAGCACTCCTGACCACTAATAGGGCAGCAGCAAGGGATGCCCACAGTGCTCAACTCCCTCAGCACAACTGGGATCTGGAGCCAGAAAAGGCAAGTGCTCAGTGGCCCCTCTGTCTTTTGGATGGGGGAAGAAAAAAAATATAAAAATAATCTATTCAAAAACCGCTTCACAAATGCAAGCTGCACCAACATGTTTGTTCCTATCTATCTCTTCTGCTGCAAGGCATTATTTGCATTGGAAAGCTCCCTGTACAGAAGGTGTGACAGGCAGGTTTAATCAGTCAGCCCACAGACCTGACCTCCTTTCTCCACTTCAGTCTTCACTGCAAAGAAACATACAGAGGCCACCCTAAAAAATAATTAAAGGCAGACCACAGAAGGGATCCACAAAGCACTGCCATCTATTAATGGAAATGATGGATGCTCTGTATTAACCTTTCCACAGTTGTAGCCCTCCACACAGGCTAAGAAGCAGCTGTGCGAGTGATTCAGTGAGGTTACCTCTTGCAAATTGTATTAATAATTCACTTGTCTGTGTGAACAAATCCCTCCTTCCCAGGCTGAAGGGCTGGGCTAATCTCATGTTTCGAGGTTCAGATAGCCATATGCTCCTCCAGACAAAGCCAAAGCAGAAAACCCGGAGGCAAGCAACCACCTTTCCTGGGTGGAAAAGCCCAGCCTTTCTTGAGGGATGGTAAAAAACGAAGCTGTCTGTAGCCCTAGTGCTTTGCAGCCTGGTGATAGCCCCCAGAGCTGGCACTCATTAAACCTCAGGAGCAGGAGATGAATAGCTCAGTCCTGACAGCATCAGTCCCAGCAGCTGGCACCCGCATGCAGAGTTTTTGATTGCTTTGTTGACCACAGACCAGAGTTAAAGAAGAGGAAAGGGATGTAGGACTGAATTAATCCTTTGCTATAGACAGATCTATTAGCTTCACCTCTCACCGCCTATTAATTTTCTATGAACAGATCACCAAACCCTCAGGTTGGTTTGTTACTCGGAAGTATTTAAGCAGTTTCTATAACCTGTCTGGCTCTCCCTGTGCACAGACACCCAGTAGGGTCAGTGGCACATCCACTGCACTGGCCTCAGTCGAAATGGAATAATGTCCAGCTGAAAAGCAACCTGGTGCTGAGCAGCATTAATAAATATGCAGACATATAATGAATACATACCCCTGGTAAGCATCCCCTGGGGCTCCTCATGGCTGCAGGCACAAATGGCAGCAGCACCATGGGTGTTATACAATTGCTATCAAGATTGTGATGTTCTTTTGAGTGTTTGTACTCCTTTGCTGAATGTTTCCACCTGTTTTTTTTTTTGTTTTTGTTTTTGTTTTTTTTTTTGTGTGTGGCAATCTGTAAAGTGTTAAATTTCCTTGCCTTTCATCTACCTACACAGTCCAATTTGGAGTTACCTGCTAACAGTAATTTAATACACTACAGAAAATTCATACCTTTTTTTTTTTTTTGTGTACTTCTGGAGCAGTCATTTGACAGCATGTGAAGTGGGAGCCAAGCACAGCTGAGACTGAGAAATCCTGTTGTCCGAGTTAAATGGGGGTGGCAGAAGCAGGGAATCTGGGAAGATTCAGAAGCAGCTTTCAACTCCACACCATGTCTCCCTGCAAGCACAGAGAGACTTAGGGACCAGGGTCACTGAAAGCACAGATCTGGAGTTTTAACCCCGAAGAGGAAGAACATCATGGCCTTAACCAGGAAGGGCTTAACATGATTGGAAACTGCAACTCTTAGGGCTTTCCAGCAGCACTGTATATAGAGCTGTTATACCACCCAACCAAGGTATGAAGCAGAGGAATTCTCCATGTGACAGAGAAAACAGAGCACAGGATCTGCTCCAATTTACCTCAGTGATGATCTGCTACCAAAAAGAAAAGAGGACGGTACCAGATTGCAGGGTGGAGGGGTAAGAAATTATTGCTCACCTGAAATGGTGGCTCAGCCCAAGGCACAGGGAAAAGCAACGTGTGCCATACTCCCCAAAGAGCTCTGAGTCTGATACATTTTGAGAAATGATCATTCCCATGTAGAAACATGGGGACCAAGGTCCAGACCCAAATAGGAAGCAGAGGTGGCAGCAATACAGGGTGCCCAGGGGAGCTTTTTCTCTTCTGGCTCCAGCTCCTTTGGAAAAAGGAGCTGCAGTTTCCCTCAGACTCCCCAGGTCTGCCAGTTTCCCCCTCCGTACTTTTTCATATATTCCTGTTTAAAAGTACCTCCTTGCCCTGTTCCCTACACCCAAACCTCACCAATATTTGGAACCAACTCTGTTGTATAAAACTATGAAGTTAATAGGCTAAATTTCAAACTGCCTCTACAACAGAAATAAATAAATCCAGTAAAATACCTCCTCCTTCTGAAGCACATAGAGCAGGCAGTGGCAGAGCAGATGACTTTTCCCAGTAGACCATAAACCATGTAGAGGGTCCTTTGCAGAACCTAAAGATGCAGGGAGCAAAGACAGAACCATGAAGGTTTCTGTTTATTCAGCAACACGTGCCGAAGCTGTGGAGGAACTCACAGCTACCAGACCTTTGAGGCCAGAAATACAGAAGGAGGCTGTGAACTGATGAGTTTCTTGTTTCTGGGTTTGCCAGGCACTTGCAGGACCTGAGGAGTGCTTGCCCACAACAGGACAAATCTGGATCACCTGTGGCAGCTCTGAAATGCTTTACTTTTTTTTTTTTTTTTTCCCCAGTCTTGTTTAAAGTCAAATCTGCACCTCAGTGTGAGAGTTGTGGGCTTGGGAATCTATTTTCAATGGCTGACTATTTGAAGAAAACTACACTCACTTTCACCTCACTTCAGAAGAAATATTTTTTTTTCAAAGGGGCAGAATTACATCACAATCCATCGAAGAATCCCACTCAGCAACCTGCTCAGAGCACCATCTCACCGCCTGTTTGCGATACAGATGGTGAGCCTCTGTCACAGGTCCGCTGTGCAGAGCTTTGACCCTATTAATTTGGCTCTGGCTCTATCATATGAAAGAAATCATAAGATAGTTGCTTAAAAGAGAGCTCAAAAACTGCCAGCATATTATTCACTCATTTAGATGAAAATACTAATGAATTTTTTTCCCCCAGAAAACCTGATGGTTACTTATAGGTACGTTTAAAAGGGAGAGAGAGGTGCAAAACCAGAAGAACTTATTACCTTGTTGACATCAGTGGGAAAATAACAACAAGTAAAAATGCCTGAAGCCCTTCAGCAAAAACACTTTCAGAAACAGGCATTAACATTACAAACACTGCAGCGATGACAGAAGAAGGATCTCACAGATGTGGCGTTTGTAATTTGAATTGTGGTGTGAGCACTGTTTATGAAGACTTCAACAAATACATGTCAGAGCTCTAATTTGGACCTTTCATTCTCACTTGGAAATCTAAAAAACAATTATGTTTGTTCTCTCTCTGGCTGCTCCCAGGTACCTTTCAAGTCAGTCAGTTATTTTTAATAAGAAAAGAGTACTTTTTTTTTTTTTTTTTTTTTTTTTTGTCATGAAAAGTTCTGAATGGAGCACTGTTCAGAATAGCAAACAAATAGAAGCATCTTCTTCTGGAATAACCAGCAGGAAAGCTTAGCAACAGCTGGTCTGACTTGGAGCATCTTTATCAGCCCGAACACCCTCTGCAGCCCAGGGCTGGATTTCTGGGGGCAGGAAGAATGACTGTTTGCTAACTTCATTTTAGAAGTACTTGTTTGACGGAAACCAGCAACAGAGACAGCCAGAAACAGTGGGGTAGCTTCACCCTGATTTTGCTGTGAACGCAGAGCCTCATTCCTCCCTCACTACTACAGCCCTCCCCAGGCGCCAAGGACAGCAACGCTCTTCCTCCACAGCCACCTACGCTTTCCTCTGCCCTCTGGGCCATGACCATGGCTTTACAAAACAGGGAAGAGCACAGCAGCGTGGAGATCTACAGAAAGCAAAACATGTGACTGCTACAGAAGAGTAGGAAGAACAACTGAGAAGAAAAAAGGTGAACAGGTCTCATGGGGAATGCCCCAAGAGGCTCGTGACACGTTGCGTAGGTGGACAGGCAATGTAGATAGGTCACCCTTGAGGACGACAAACTTAGGGCCTGATTGCTATAGAAAGTCACTGCTGAGACAGGAATTAACTCAGTTTTATGTCATGTCTTTCATACCCAAGCTATGGCTAAGTACCTTGAGCAAGGAGCTGCACCATGATTTGTTACTGCTGGGAAGAAAAGGCGCTACGTGCACAGCAGTACTTCGCAGGCTGCCTCTGGCATGGAGCTAATTCTGCTGAGCAGGAGGACGCTGGAGCTGGAGACAGGAGCAAGGCAACTTGTTCTACTGCCTCTTGCGAGCATGTTCTTCACAGCCTGTCCTCTCCTCCCCTAGAGCTGCCATACAGCAGCAGCAGTCCCAGTGCAGCCTTCTAAAGGAAGCGAATGAGGAACGTGTCCAGTTTAGGTCCTGTCCAAAAAGCTGAAGCCTGAGCATCCCACTGAGCAAACGTGCTTAACACCTGGGAGTGTCCACTGTCACCCACCGGAGCAGTGTGAGCAGTTCTTAGATTTGGTTGGCCCTGCTCAAGTGACTCTTGGATCATTCTTACAAATTATCATTAGGTCAGAGGTTGGACTAGATGATCTTGGAGGTCTCTTCCAACCTAGATGATTCTGTGATCTGGGCTTTTCACAGGTGGGATGGCTGCAGGCAGAATCACTGGTCTGCATTTGGAGGGAGAAGTGACACATTCCCCCAGCGTCTGATTTCCAGTTTGTGTTGGCTTCTCCAGGGATAGACCTGCACAACCTTGACTTTACCTGCAATCCCAAATAAATCTGCTGGAAGCAAAACTGGCCACAGATTTAGGCTAGGCTGTGTGAAGCAAGGCTACGTATGAATATAACAAACCAATTTGTTATCCTGTATTAAACCCTCTGTGATTTCAGCTGAGCTTGACTTTACATGGGGTTTCATCAAACCCAAAGTTCAGGGTAAATATAGCAAAAATATGTGCGAGAAAGCCTGCAAGTCAGAATGATTGGCTTTGTCTTGGATGAGGAAAAATACACAGGCTGCACTCTGCAGAGGAATGAATGTAAATTATTATAAGAAAAACCTAGCAGCTTGTTTACAGGGAGTGTTACCTAAATTATGTCAATATTTCTCTCATTCTTTGTCAAGCCCTCCTTCAAATGCGAACAAATTCCTTTACCCACCCCTTAGCTCCTTAGCTTTCAAAAAAAAAAAAAAGCAACCATATATCATCTTAAAGTGCCAGTTGATTACCTTTCAAAGTGTAAATATAAAAATAAAACAACACAACAACTCTCTTTTGTTAAAAAATGAGCACAAAATAATAATAATAATTTAAAAACAAACAAACTTCAGCATCAGAACATCCTTAGTATTTCACCAGAAACATGAGGTTGGCCTTCGCTCATCACTAATGACAACTGCAAAGCCTGCCTCGGCAGGTTAGCACAGGGGAGCTCTCACAGCTTGATGTGCACAGGGGTTAATTAATACTCTCTGTGATCTGAGATTAAATTTATCCTAGAGGATCACTCTACCTGACATGTCCAGGGCCATTTTTTATGCAGTCTCCTGAAAGGGAACAAAATTACAATGGATACCCTCTTCTGCTTCAGTAAAGTACAGCAAGTAATGAAGGGAGTTGTTTTTTGCTAGACAATCAGGAGGCATGGCAATAACTCTTCTCAGCAGCCAGAAAGTTCTGGAGGTATATTGGTTTCTTGAACCATCTGAAATAAATCCTGGGGGATAATTACAGAACAGAGAAATCAGACATAAATCCTGCTTAATTGACAAGAAGAAGAAAAAAGAAGTGTGATAGTTTTGTTCCTCCTCCTGCTCTCCACAGTTTGTTCTTAATGTTTTTGGGACATCAGGAAACCAGGGAGAACCAGACCCAGAAATCAGCACCCTAGCAAGATTCTACCTCAATGTAAAGCCCACATGGGAAAGACCCCTTTGGGAAAAGACCTCTACCTCCATCTTTGGTAATGGGTTTACAAGGAAAACTGGCAGAAGAGAAAACTGGTATCAGCCTCGATTATCTCAGAGCTGTCATCCCCATCATCACCCTCCTGCTGCACCACTCAGCACACATTGCCTGCACCACGGTCCAGAGTCACAAGTTTTCCAGCTATATTTCCAGCAAGTTTTCCCAGGCACTGCAGGGCCTGGGAAGAAATGGCTAGAAAGTTGTACAACTTACTGTGCAGAACCCAGCTTTTTAAGGCAAACTCCTTGGAAGCAGAAAAAGCTGTGTGCAGCCTCCCTTCATCAATCAGTCTGTAGGTAATTCAGTGCTGGAAGGGGCAGCGTGTCCTGGGAGCAGGACAGCCAGCTCTATTCTTGCTGCTGTCACCAACTTCTACACACGCCTCTTGAGGAAAAATGCACTGAACAAAAGGGGCTGGCAGTGTCACTGCTGGCTGAAGGTGGGCTCAGCGCTGCACACGGAGTGTCTGCTCCCTGGCACTGACATTTGAGGCTCTGAAACTCGCTGCTCCTGGTACAGGCAGCACGGGGCAGAGGGAAGTGCCGAGCTGAAGACCTAAGGCCAGGCATCCATCTGCACAAGCATCTCTGCTGCACTGGCTGCCAGGTGGTAAAGCAGCACATCCTTGCCTTGCTGAAGAAGTCCAGGATGAATGATAGCAGGGACCAAATCTATGACCCCCAGCACCAGTAAAAGATATCTGCATCCTGAGCTCCACAAGCTGCTCGCAGTAACGGGGTTGTAGCCTTGGAGCTGAAGGAAATGGGATTACATTTATTAAGCCAACACAACCCACTAAGACTGATTTGACACTAACCTGGCACAGATGAAGCAAGATTGCAACAAGCCTCCTGTGAAGGCAGTGTGCTTTTGGTTCATCTCCCTTCAACCTGAGGGAGCAGATTTAGGCTGGCTTGGAGCCAGAGACATGCTGCAAGGTCCTGGGGCACAGCTGCTATAGCCCTTTGGTGCTGGCTTTGCTTTTTGGTGATGTGATGGTTCTGTGAATCTTCTTTGAGATTCACAGATTCATTGAGAGCTGAGGCATCTTCATCAAAGCCACGCTGCAGTGCTCAGAGCAGTGTTCAGCCCATCTGGGCACATATCTCTACTTCACTAGTGCAACAGCCATTCATTTGTCAGTCACGATCTAATCTGATTCTTCTGATTACTGCTATTTGCCTTAGGGATAGTCCTGCAAGCTGCTAGCTATGATGATAACCTGCTATCCTGTTGTCCTGCTGCCCACATGGACAAAGCAGACAGGGCAGGCGATGAAGGGACCCTGCTGTCCTGCCTGCAGGGAGCAGGTACTCCCTGCTCTCATCTCCACCTCTTCCTTTCCCATCTGACCCACGAAGATTAGTCAGGCATAATAGGTAAGAATGCACATTTTCATTACTGCTATACAGGCTCATTGTACAGACAGACAAAGCAAAAAAATGTCCTTAAAATGCATCACCATGGAAGCTGAGAGAAGAAACAAAAGACTGCCTACACTAATACTGACCTTTAACCACTGGGACCCAGCAGAGCCCTCTGCTCAACTCGCAGTGCACCAGCCCATAGAAAACCATGCAGTTTTAAATGGCAGCCTGGTACCAGACTCATACAAATGTGTTTTACACCACCCTGGCCTCAAAGACAGTTTATTAGAGAAAAGACTGCATAATGACAGTTATACTTCCCTGAACATTGTAGAGATGGATCCAACAGCATGTGAGAGAGCAATGCAGCTTGCCTCACAGCCCTCAGTTACAGATGGGCAGGCTAAGGCAGAAAGGAAGAAAGTCACTTGGTTATGTCCACACAAATCATCTGAGAAGAGAACATGGGGCTTTTCCAACCTTAATGATTCTGTGGGTTTCTGCATAGGCCCATCAAGCATACAAGCCCTGGGATTGTTCTTCTTCATCAGGCCACTTTGCACCTGTTTTATATGGAACAATCCTGAATCACACTGAAGGCATGAAACTGAAAACTGATTGGTGGAGGGAATTAGTAATCAGTGAATACAGGTCTGAAAATTACCACCTGAGTCTTCAAGTCCATCCCTGGCAGTCACAGGCACTCGTGTAATCAATCATTTAAATCCAGGAAGGTTCACAAAATATCCACTCTGCTGCATAAGACATCAAAGAGATTGCAGGGCAACTCATCACAGCTTCAGTCCCATGCACAATTTTCTGGAGCCAACTCTGCTGCAGTGCAACCTTTTGTTTGCTGCACCACAACCCCATGCATCTGCAAAGCAAAATGCCACCCCACACCATGATGCCTGCAACTGCCTTTGCCTCCTCCTCTCTGCCCCAGCTGGCAAAGAGAAGCCCTTTCCCTCAACAAGATGCTACCTGAATATCAATAAATGCAAATGTCAGCATTGACACGATGCAGACACGTGAGCAGACTTCTTTCTCCATGGCTGGGCAGAGAGGTGTTGGCAACAGCTGCCACTCATTCTTGTAACTTCTACCATAGAAGATTAACTCGTGGTGCTTCGGAAAAAGAGAAACCAGATGGCAGGAGGAAGAAAACTTCTGGAACAGGAACCAGGGTGTGCTCCCCTCCTTTCTCTCCAATGAATCTTCCCTGCTCACACTTCTTTTGTTCGTTTGTTAATATATTACCAGATTTGAAAACATATAGTAAAAAGGGACATTTTGCAACCTTGTCACCAAAATCAGTGGAATTGCTCAGGAGTTTAAGTGCTGAATGAAAAAGGGATGGAAACTCAGCAAGGTCCTCAGAGCAAATACGTCTTTTTCTGCCCTTCTCTGTTTCTCCCATTGGTGTAGTGCAGTGAGATAAGTCTGCTCTTGCTTACTGTGTCGACCCTAGGTCTCTCCTGCCATTCACATGAAGACCCCAGTTCACTTCACACCAAGTGGATTCACTCTGGATTTCCAGGGGAGAGTGAGTTGATTCTTTTTCTTCCTATTTACATTTTCAGACTGACATCAGCTGCTGGATTAAATAGAGGATCCAGTTCCCAGGGCAGCCACAGCACCCCAGGCATGGAGCCTTCTGCCTGTGAACACAGGAAGGAAATCCCATCCATTGCACTCAACCTAGGATCAGATCTGGGACAGCAACAGCCACCAGATTTTCTTTGTAAAGCAATGTCTACTTAAAACCATTCCCCCCACCCTCATTTTTCTTTGACTGTATATATATTGCTGCACTTAGACTGCACCAACATAGTCCCATCTTTTTTTGTGACCAAACACATTTCATCTTCTGCTGAATCTTGTAGCATCCTCATTCCTTTTCACTTTGTTCTCTCCCCATCTTTCCTTTCATCTCAGTTTTATTCACTTATCTATTCCCTTTTCACTGTACTTTCCTCTTTTTTATGTGCCTTCCTAGGTGAGTGTCTGGTTCTGAAAGCACACTCATGATGCTGTGTACTCTGGGAAGTTCTATTAGCCTGTATTCTTTCAGAAACGCCAATGCTTTTAAAGAGGCAGCCTCGTTTTCATTAAAGCAATTTGCATTGCATTACCCACATTTGCATTCAAATGCACTTATCTGGATCCTAAAACATAGGTGTATTTGGGAGTAGATTAACAGTATGTTTGTAAGTAGTTTAAAATACAGCAATCATAAAAATTCCAGCAGCTTTGGGAAATAGTCTTGCTGGCTTTTGCTGCCTGGGCTCTGCGCTAGTCTGTGCACCAGGGGTCCCAAACTGTTTGTGATAATGGAACAAGCCGTTTAAAAGAGCTGTCACAGTGGTGGATCATATGGTTTCCAGTGAATTAAGCAGAGTCACTTAAATTTGATTATCCCTCTCTCAGTTAGCGCACCTAAAAGTATTGGGGAAAAGTTATCCAGAATCCTAGTCCTTCCATTAAGCCATTTTGTGAGTCCAGCTTTCGACTTTTGACAAAATTAGAGCCTTTACTGCTGCCTTTGTATGTTCTTCCTCGGTTCCTGGGCTATCCAGAATGGAGGTTATAATGGCCATACCTGTTTTAGGTATTCATATTCACATGCAACAACCAAAGCCTTTCAAAACAACAACAACAGCAGGAACAATGATAGCAAGACCAATTTCCTAGATATTATCACCCATCCAATTTCGTACAAGTAAAAAACAAATTAAATCTAAATATAAACCTCTCCTCAGCACCCCAGTCAAGCTGTAATTCCTTTCGAGCATCCTCTAAAAATACTCTTCTATCTCTCCATGACCTGGACACACAAATTTAAACAAACAGCAACTTTGAGATGCCTCCAGAAGAGACAAGGCAGCACAAGCAATGTTGCTATCTGCACAGGGGCTGAGGACTTTAACACACAGGCCTTGTAGCCACAAACTGGTAAGCAGAATGCCTGTCAGAGTTCAATGCGAGCCCAGTTTGGTATGGAGTCTCAGACAGCATGACTGGTTTCTCCAGTTTGAGATCATCTCTGAGATTGGCTTCAGTTAATTAAATTGTTTTGCTGATGAATGAAAAGGTGGCAGTTCTTTTCTTTGTTGCTCTGTGTTTTTCATGCCAGAGGCAGAGAGGATAAATATATAGATATCACAACAACAAAACAACAACAAACCCACATTACCAAAAAACAACAAACCCACACAGGTAGTCTTGTGTGTCTGTGCTTGCAGTATTAAACAACTATAGCATAACTGCTCAGAGGTCTGTCCCCACACCCCCCTGCCACGCTGTACATTATTGATGCACGGCAATGCACAGCTGGGAGGAGCACACACACAGACGTGGCCACTGGAAATTGGTGTGAGATGGGGAGCAGAAAAGAGAACAAGGAAAAGCTGAAAGCTGGAGCATAGCCAATTTCAAACTGAGATGGATGGTGCTCTCTGCTTGTGCAAGACGAAGGAAAAAAATATCAAAGATTAATTTGTGAAGGCCCAGCAGGAACTGTGCATGCTGGGGATTGGGGTGGAAATAAAGTATGTGAAAATACAGTTTTACTGTGATATGAGAAAGCCAATAAATCAAAGCATATTAGCAAGTATCAGATGTATGAATAAACTGGCAGAGCTGTTATGTTATACCAATTTCATGTAGTTGAATGCAGATTGAGCAAAGTTCTTTTCTGCAAGGGATTTGCTGGTCACAAAGCTTAAGGCCCATGTTATCCTGAGGAGAAAAAAACAACAAAATTTTCATCCTTTATCCACCTGACTAAAAATGTGATTTCTTATTGGAAACTAGAATTAAACTTACGGACCTAGATAATAATACCTACCCCAGTGTGCACATTTTCTTTCAGCCTGAGTGAATAAAAACACTTCTCCAAAATGTTGGTGTGGTCTTTCCCCCATTGCGCCTTCAGAAGAGCACACACTTGCCCAAGCAAATGTGCAGCAACGTAATGAAGAATTGGCATAGGGGCTGCATCATCAGAGATGTGGGAGAACACCCTTTGGAGTTATTTGTGAGGTATCTGGACACACAAATGAGTGAAGCTGAAGGTGGGCACAGAGGGAATGGCTGAGGGGCACCTTCCTGCTCTATACAGTGAGAAATGTCCAGCAGCTATGAGCAGGTGCTGCAAACACAGTGCTCTTCTCTGGGAGCAAGCCGGCAGAGACAGATGCTTATGTGCCCTTAACAGTGCAGAAATATGATGATCTTAACCATGGTTGAATGAGACAAAGCTATCTTTCCTTCAATTTCCTGCTAAATACTCAACTATCTAACGCAGAGTTGTGTGACATCTGTGTGGAGAAGCAGTGTTTTATAGAATCTTTTTATAAAAGCAGAAATGCTACAGAGACTATGCAAAATGAAGCATTAAAAAGTCCCTATCCTGCCCTTTCTTATTATCATTTACATAAGGTTGATTTTTTTCCCCCAAACTGCTGACTTTCTACTTCTGGGAGTTCTTTTAATTACGTTTATAATATGAGGATCATTATTCCTATAATACAAAATCACTTGATCAGAAGTTGTTGTTTTAATTCTCCATAGGCTTGAACAGTAAAGAGACGTTCCATCCATGCCTTGTTGAACCAAGGTGCAAGGCAGAGGGAGTGAAAAACTTGTAAACTCCCGACTACATTTTTGCTATTTTAACAATGATAATGAATTGGAACTTGTGGAAAAGGCAGTGTTCTGTCCCTTGGGAATAGAGAAAGACTGAGGTTTGCTACTTCTTGGATTTATTTTGTAAACTCCTAGGCATCAGAATTTGGTAGTCACTTCTGAAAATCTATGCTTTGAACTCCTGCCAAAGCATCTCCAAGGGGAGCAGGCTGCAAACAGGATAAGAAGTGTTGTGAAGTCTCCGTAACTTTTATTAGGAAACATGCAGTGCTCTATAGCCTTGTCCCAGAACGCTACAGATGGGAGGCTCAGTGGTTAGGGAACAACACTGGGACTCAAGACTGATTTCCAGCTTTTTCAGAATCCTCATAGACCTTAATGAAAAAAGTTTCCCTTTACAGAGGTGTCTCAAGGACAACTAAGAACGTTACGAGCTGTTCAAACACTGTATTGATAAAGGCCTTGTAAGAAGTTAATTAGAAGTATCACTATAACTCTGCATGCTGGTGTTATCACAGAACACTAACACATCTGATCAGGAAAAACAAACAAACAAACAAACAAACAAACCCTTCTTTCCTCCCAGAGCATCACTTGGGGGCATTTCTGGACCTCCTACACCATGACCTGGCACCTAGAGACAGCCTGAGCTGACACATTCCGATCTGGAGGTGATGTTCCATAACTCCACAGAAGACAAAAAAAAAAACACACACAAAAATAGGATTTCAACCCAGTGTTGTAGGAAACACTTTTTCCCTATGGACAAAATGCAGATGATTGCTATTGTCAGCAAAAAGCAACTGTGAATATATATTCTGATGGCCTGGATGAAAGCCCAGGAAAGCCATGAAGAGCTCCCCAGGGCCCAGACTCACCTCACATAATGTCAGCCATGTAAATAGTTTGTGAAAGCCCCATGGGCTCCTTCAGCAATTGGTGGAGGAGAGGCACACGTACCTGGCCATGCCCACACTCCCTCAGCATCAGAAGTAGCTTGAAGCTAATGCCTGACCAGGGGCTTACCTGGGGTCTGGAGATGTCTCTCATGCACGCTCTGGAGGGCAGCCTTCCTTCCTGTTCTGGGTCATTCCTGTGACAAAAATGAGAAAATAAGAGCTCTGGTTAAGAACACAGCAAATTTCCCTTTTCCAGCTCTGTGAAATACATGGGAGCCCATTTGGTTTGATATCCACAGAAGGTGGGAGTGATCAGGAAAAGGAGCATTCAACTTATTTATAACTAACCATTTTGTTTAACACTGACGTTCAGTACAGGAAGAGTTCAGACTCTTTATTGAACTTTTTGAAACAAATTTTGGCAGAATTCACAAAAATGCTTCCTGAGAGCAAGTTCAGTTTGTATTTAATGCTACCTGTGAACTGATTTTTTTAAATTACTTTATTGCAGCCTGTTCACTTCCTAGGCCATTTAAAAGGATTTGTCTCCAAATACCTTGGATGCATCCAGCACAAAGAGATCTAACACCACAGGTTCAAGAATCATGCAGCTGAGATAAATATCCTCTTCATTTGTGAAGAACAATCACATTTCGAGTTCTTGTGCATGCACCGAAACCTCTTTCTACTGTTGGTATTTACCACTTGCCCTGTGCCAACATTTAGCTTGCTGGCAGAGAGAAATTACCCTTAATACCCAGAATGGAGCCTTCTTCCTGGAGGTCAATGAACAGCAAACTGGAAAACATGGATTTAGACCAATACACTATTAGTTCTCTGGTAAATTCTCTCCACACAGGACGGCAGAAGCACAGTTATTACCCCATCATCACCACTGTGCCCCCACCCAGCCATTACAAAGCCACTGGTATGACAATGGCTGGTGGCACAGAGTGGCACAGAGTGCCATCACATACTGGTAGGGCTTCTAAGTGCTCCCTTGGGAAGGCAACTGCCCACTTGCACAAGAGTCCTGGTTTATTACTGCTTCCTCACCCTTGTTTTATTTCTCTCTAAAGCACCACTTCAGCCTTTAGAACAAACAAACAGATTTTTAAAATAGCCAGTGCACTTTGCCCTCACCCACTGGCTGTCATTTTATGTGAGGTAAACTTTGCAGATCTTCAGTAATTTCCTCAGAGAAGACGTAATTCCCGCTTTCAAATCTTTCCTGGCTTTTCACTGGACTTAAGGCAGCCTGGACAAAAATGCTTCCAGCCCTGCGGCCTTACAGCAGAACAGGGCTTGGGCAGGGAGGGTGAGGCTGTTTGTATGGGAAGAGCTACCTGGCACACAGGGAACAACAAAGCTGCCTCCCCCACCATTACCTTAGATGGGGCCAGTGACTTTTTCATGGGACAGGCCCTACACTGCCTGTATTGCACTTTAAGGGGATGTGACGCTACAATTCTTCATCCTGTGCCTTCCCCCTGCCACCACAGGCCCTGTGGTTTCCTCAGCCTGTTCCATACTTCATCTCCGCCACTTGGATTTTGGTCTCTGCTACCTCCCACTCACCTCAGCCAATTGCACCCACCAGGTGTGCAATTTGGCCTCAGATCACCTTCCTTTGGTGCACAGTGGGTCATGGGCACTGCCAGAGCACAGCTGCCACCTTAGCCAAAGCCGCGGCTCTCCCTGTGCAGACACACGCGGTGCCCTGCTCTGAAGGTGTTGCTGCCCCAGTCACTGCTAGCAGCACACTGCAGGGAGGTCCTGCCCTGCTGGCCCTGAAAGCATCAATGCTTTCAAAGCATCAATGTATTAACAGCCAAAAAAAAATAGCTTGTCTCAACCTTGCACCTAAACCAAGCTTATGGATGAATACAGCTCTCAAGGAGAAAAACTGCACAAACCAGAAAATGCAGGGTCTTCCCACAGGAATGCTGTTACCCCATTTGGCTGTAGAAATTCTGTCCGTTTTTCATCATCTCTGTTGTGCTTCCTCTACTTCCCCCTTCAGAAAACCAAAGCATCGTGCATCAGGACTGAGGCAGTGGTAGAGACAGCCAGGGGCCCCTGAAACTTGCTCCTCATCCACTCTGATCTGGGCTGTAAGCACCCTGGGAACAGGAGGTGAAGCCCCAGCTCGAGCCCCCAGCAGCCGTGTGTTGCCTCCACAACCCCCAGCCATAAGCACCTCGCTTCTCTTTCTGTGCCTCAGCCAAGGCTGAGCTGGTAGACAGGAGGAGTTAGTTTCTCCTAGCTCTGAAGGTCAAATATCAAAACAGAATGATGTAATGAGTATTTCCACATTAGGGAAACAATCATGCCCTTTTTATTTTTTTATTTTTTTTTGAATTAAAAAAGTGTTTCTAATCAAAGCAAAAAATATTAGATTTTTTAAGAAGTCCAAAAAATTTAAAAATACAGAGGCGCAATTAGTTTTTTTCCCCCCATTTTAGTGTTGGCTGAATGCTATTTGTACTGTGCCATTTAGAAGATCAAGCAGCAAAAATAAATCACTTTCACTGTTTTGAAAGTTCAAAACAATAAAGCCTTTTAAAACATCAGAATATTCTGATTTCTTTTCTAATGAATAATTCTGCATCGATTGAATAGTTTGGCATAGATTTTTAAAGCATCAGCTTTTGCAGAAATGGAAATCTGACTTTTTTTTTAATGTTCTGATAAAAAAAGTTCACTTGTCAGTGGAGAACACTGCTCTCAGAACTGCAACATGTACTGTCCTTCTTTATAGGATCTCCCTACTATACATTTTAGATCAGACACACTTTGGAGATTAATGAAAAATTGCAATACTGTTTTCAAAGACTGTTTCACAGAGACTTACCTTTTGCTAGAGACGAACTTTGTAAATTTTGAACCTCACATAGGTATCAGCCACACAGGGAGGGATGCAGTGAAGCCCCCAAAAATGCAAGATGCTGCCTGAGAGCAAACACAAGCACCAAATTGATATTCCAGTACTGTACTGAAAGTGTCCTCTCTCTCATGAGGTGTCAACCCAACTTTGGCCACTTAAGACTGTAAGAGATGCTTTGTACAAAATGGTTCTGAACCATGGGCTCCTAAACAAATTCCAGTTGTGTCTTAATGTGTTCTGCTTTTCTATAACCCCCCCCCCCCCAAATAATATTAATTCTTTGATTCTTTGTCCTAAATGGCTCATGATGCTTCTAAGTGATCTTTCATAATTGCTATGGTTCCTCTTAGCTGTGCTCCAGAGGGAAGATAACCAATTCTTGTATATTTTTAGTGTAAATCAAGAGTAATTCCCCTGAAGTCAAGAGTGCATAAAAGCAATGTGAGAAGACAATTAAGTCCTGCTGTTCTCAAAGTGCTTTGGAATCTTTGGGAATAGGAAGGTGCTATATAAATCTAAGATATTATTATATTATTTATTAGTGTATAATAAATCCATGTAGCACAGTAACACATGTACAAAGTCTAAATACCAGACACAGGTCGGCAGGTTCTCCATATGTCTATTTTCTTTCTCCCTGGAGAGCTATGCCTTGTATAACGAGAAATGAGTAGCAAAATAAAAATGTGTAAGGGCCAATAAAAACAAGCTGGTTTTTAGCCCTTATAACTGAACAGTTTGTTACAATGGCATCTTCACTTAATACTTCAATTTTTTCTTGCTTCACAAGTCCACAGAGTAATGATGGACTACAACAGAAAGCTTCGGTGCTAATTTCAGAATGCCTGAGTCAGCCACTTATCTTCATTTATCCTCTTCTGCTGGAATCTTGTTTAAAAACAAAACAAAAACCACTGCAAATTCATAATCCTAAAATAAACAGGTCCCCCCACCCTCCCCAAGTTTTGCTGGAAATTAAACTATGTCACGCTATCCTCCTGCAATTTCTTATTACTGCTTTTATCCCTAGCTACAGTTAGTGCCAGTAGTCATATTGGTCTTATTGTTAAAGCACTAACAGCTCATATTTAGTGACTAAACTATGATTTATTTAAAGATTACAGCATGCCAAGCACAACAAACCTTTCCTTTCACAGTAGCTTGCAGCTTGTTGTCTGTCCCTGTGGTATCAAGTCTTGTTTTCCAGTGTGGAAACCTACTCGTTAACTTTGTTTTCTTACAGAATAATCGTCGTGCAGCCCAGGACTTCCCACGTGCTCTTTAACTGGCAGCAGGCACAATGGGTACACCTGCCTGCTATCCCCTAGGATGGCTGTAAGCCTTCCATCATGATGCACGGGGACTTGTTGAGCTCTGAATGTCTCAAAGACTGAAGGTTTCAAAATTTCCTAACTCTCTTGATGTCCTCCACCAGACTACCGCCACTATGCCAATATCTTCCTCATGTGGAGGCACAGTGCTCTGTGCTTCATTAAGGCAATCTACTCTAATGACCTTTGTCATTTGAATAGCCACAAATGGCAACATGAGTGCCAGGCCCTGATGCATGGACAAGACAGCGCAGGCATCCCAGCTTTCTAGGGGATGCAGGCACTGAACCAAACAAATGTAAAGGTAAAACTGATGTGCAGAGGCTGTAAGACATACAAATGATTCACCTCATATAACAAAAGGGTCAGAATCTGTCTCCCTGTTTGGAACAGTCTGGAATCGATGAATCTTTGGCCTGTCACTCTATTCAGGAGAGCCAAGTAACTGCTGGGATATTTCTTCCCTGTGCCCTGCACTTCTGCATGTCTTAATATTAGCTGTGCTTTCTGGAAATAGCTTCCATTTTGTATTCTGTTCAGATAACAGCAGAGCAGAGGAGACATATGCTGTGCTGACAGGAAAGAGATTGTTGGAGCTGCTCTCAAAACTGGAAAAGAAAATAAAAGCGGCAGAAGAGGAATATGTTCCCCTCAGAGGAGTTCGTCCCCTTAGAACATGAACGGATATGTACTATTCTTGGTTATGATTTGTTCCTCACTTGAAATCAAGCACAAGTTTTGTACTGCTGCCCATCACTGTGCTATCTCATCCCCTGACTCTCCACATGGAAGCAGCTTTCAGAGCAGTGTCTCCCCTGGAGATCTTTCCCATTTGAATCTGTCCAGCCTTGGACATTTTGTGCATGAATGAAAAAGCTGTCAATGTCTACATCAGTCTCTAAAATTTTCTGATCTCTCCTGTGCGATATGTCATTAGGCAGCTTCTTCCAAAGAGGAATGGCTTTCTCCTCCTCTCCTCCCCACAGCACATACTGCTACCCAATTCTGCTCGGGGTTCAGAGCAGCTGGCAACTCAGTGGCACCAGGCCATTTAAATCTCTGATCAAATCTGTATTGTAAAGCAATGGCCAAGTACAACATGGGCAAATTGTCATCACAACCTTAATACCAAGGAACTACCAACGTGCTCCAGATACCTTGAATGTTGCATAAGAAGAACCTGGAAATGAGTCAAAGGATGGATCACCACACTTAAGTCTGCAAAGTTTAGGCCAATGGCCATCACATGAAAATGATAATAAAACACAGAAGCGTGCTGGCATTAACAGAAATGTGTTCAGAGGGGTTTGAATCAGGCCCAAGGTGAACTCTACAATGCATCCAGCCTCAAGGTGACCTCTCCAAGTTTCCTCTTGTTTTGTGTTTGTTTTTATTTGATTACAGAAAATTGAGCCACAAAGATTCCTGGGTATTAAAAAAAAAAAAAAAAAAAAAAAAAAAAAGCATCTGCATCAGATTTGGCTAGCAGAAATGAAAAGGGAATTGAAATTTGAACTGTTTTAAATATCACATTTTATGATATATGGTCTCCGACAACACATTGTCTTTCTGTGGAGTCTTCTGTGTGTGGTCCTTAAATCCCTTTTCATAAATAAAGCCATCTGTCTCTTTTGAACTATAGTAGCTCTAATTTAAAAAGTCAGTATTTGCCAATGTCTACAACTCATTAGCTCCAAAGCTGTGAAAAACTTGCATATCTGATGCACCATTCAGCAGCGTCTGGCAATTGCTGTGTTTTTAAAATTATGCCCATTAGTTGTAAACACCCGTTTTTATGAAAGATGCATTGAGCCTTAGATGTAAGATTAAGAAAAAAAAAGCCTAGCACTCAACCTCCTGTCCTCTAATGAAAAAAAAAAAAAAAAAAAAAAAAAAACACCACACTTAGGGATCTACCTGGATATAAGTGCTGTGACAGACAAATATTTAGTTTACTTCTACATGTATGCATGTGATTAGCTTCCTTTACAATAAAGAGATAAAGGGACAGAGAGAATAATTCTGAATAAGAGAGAGATTTGCCTCTGAATAGACCTCATTACCAGGATTTCTGGGGGCATCCCAGGTTCTGTAAAAGAGAGGGCTCTGAAAGAGCTGGGTGGTTGTCCGCAGGAAGACTGGCAGATGGAGGACAAAAGAAAACATCCATCTGGGAACAATGTTCTTCCCATCAAGATGCATTTCTCCAGCAATACCTTCTCCACAAAACCTTATGATGCTTAGTTGCCAAGATCAAAATGGATAAGTATGTTTCAGTGACAGAAATATTCTCTGGTGCAAGATTTTCTGAGGTGCTGAAGCACTTTGCTGCCTCACCAGCAATTCCCCGGGACAAAGCAGAGTGCCTTCTCTCCGCCTGCTCACCCGGCCCTTTGAAGTAAAGCAACAATCCAATCTGCATTTCTTTGAACCAAAGTAGCTGTGCAAAGAGGATCGCAAGGCTAATGCTTTTGCAGACTAGAAAAGAAGATGGAAAATTAGGAAAAAAAAAAAAAAAAAAATGGGAGGAAAAAGCATACAATGTATCCAACTATTTTAATTTACTACTTGTAGAGGAGAGCTCTTCTAAAATCAGATTCCAGCAACATGACCCTGCCACAAAAATTCACGAGGCCTTGCACACTTACAACTTAGAAGCAAGTTTTAAAAATCTTTGGTAAACATGTTGAAAGAGAAAATAAATCCAAACCTTCCTCCTGGGTATGTGGGAGCCAGGAGGTCTGTGTTTTGATGTGATTCAACAAACACAGAGCAGATTCCCAATGAGATTTACAAGATTTAAACATATTCATAAGTGGTTTGTTGAGCTGGACTTTGTTACAGGAGATTTTAGAAAAATCACTTGTTACTTCTTAACTCCTCAAACATCTGCAACTTGGAACTGATGCTGATATATGATAGTATCGTGTCTCCCAGGGAGACGTCCAAGGTATAAATAGCATTTCTTTCACCTCTTCTGAAATCTTCAGAGGAATTTCTTACGAAGAAAATAAACTTGCTCTAAACAGAGATAAGCCCCACAGCCAAAGCCCACTGGAGGTAAAAGAAAGACCCTCCTTGGTTTCAAAGGGCTTTGAATGATAACCTGAATGTGCTTCTGAAGGCTCTCTGAAGACATGGAGTATCATGAAAGGGGGCACGTGTGTGTGCCTGTGGAGGAAGGGGATTAGCTATCGTCTCCATCGAAATAGACAACCAGGCAATCCTGGACAGACCTTGTGGAGGCTCGGGGGCTTAAGGCAATCCTTATCATGCGGCAAAGATGCAGCTGGGCAGTCAGAGATGCTCCTACCTTCGAGAACAGCAGCTTTTAGTGGAGGAGAAAGACATTCAAAACAGTCTCCCATCTTAACCTCCTTTCCCTTATTACTCGCTGTCTTCCAATTCTCTCTAACACCGTATTTATTTATTTATTTATTTATTTATTGGTAGCAGATTCCTTTTCTCACCAGAAAAGGATTTTTTTTTTTTTAATAAAGAAATCTGGGACAGAAAAAGCAATGCATGTCACCTCCTTCCTCAAAGACCTATCCTGCTTCCAGGGCTGAGCACATGTGTAATGAGAGACCTCAGAAAGGACGGAAATGCATTGCAAAAGGTTACAAACCTCAATTTGGCACTAAAATCTGGGCTAGATCTTCTGAATATGGGCCAGCAAAATTACTTTCTTCACACTGGGTAAAATACTGACATGAGTTGAGACAAACCTTCTTGAAATCAAATTGTACACCCTGATTTTAGAGGGCTGCAGTGAGACTTCCCCTGGCCAAAGCACCTGCACGTTACAGCCACACAGGCTGGCTCGTGCAGAAATGGAGGAATACACTTGGAGGACTTCACTGAGGATGCAGCAGGGTTACAGATGCCAACTAGTGGCCTTGTCGCTTGCTGGAGGGTTTAAAAGCAAAATACAAGAAAGCAAGGAAGCAACAGAGACTGCTAGAAAAATACCATGGGAGGGAGACCTCAAAAACCCTAAAAGGGAGTCTGGTGCTGCGGGGATTCATTCTCAGGTAATCACAGAATCACCAAATTGTAGGGGTTGGAAGGGACATCAAGAGATCATCAAGTCCAACAACCCTGTCAAAGCAGTTTCCAAACTGTCAGATTCTTCTGTGATCAATATTATTATTACAAATAAGAATTCAAGGGTCAGCTTGTTCCAAGGCAACCACTTCAAAGTCAAAGAAGATGGAAACGAGTTTCTAAAAAGCAATTTTTTTTCCCCCTTAGATTTGGCAAAATCTTTTCATCTGGCATTGCTGTTAGCAAGGGAGAAGATGAGGTGTGGATAAGCCTACCTGCTGCTGAACCCACAAGTCCGGGATGGGGAAGGGAAGTACCATGCACCCATCACTCACGGCACAACAGCAAGGAAGGGGTGGCTTGGGCTGCCTGCCTGTGCCTCTCCTGCAGGCACAGGCATTCCTCTCTCCAGGGCTATTAATAGAGCACCTTTCAAAGACAGAGAATTCTCTTCAGAAATAGGGAGATAATGAGCCTGTATCCACTCAATGTTGTATTTAGATAGAAAAAACAAAACAAATAACGCTGTCAAGATTTATAGCAAATACATTATAAAGGACACTAGGACATTTGTATGAAGAACAGAAATGGACCCGCAGTAGAAAACACATTTTACTTTTATAACTTTAACTTTAGGGCATGAAAGACACCTCATTAATGATTAGAGGGATATAGATGAGCCATAACAGTCTATATATCCTTATAAATGATATACAGGGAGAGCTAAAAGACAGCAAACTACACTGTCTGGTGCCGGGCTGTTTTTTCCCTCATTACCTCTTTCTTTCTCAGTCTTCCAGCTCCAAGAAGGCAATTAAAGCTTAAATTGACCAAGTGTGTATTAAATTAATCAAACAACTAGCCACTTGTGGTGGGTGGCACGGTCTGGACTGGAGCATGACAGCAACACCCAGGGACCTGGGAGGAGCCCAAGGCCCCGTGATGGTGCAGCACACACCGTGCTGCTGATGCTGCTGTGAGTGCTGCCAGCGGCCCATTGGCACGGTGCTGGCTCGTTCCTCGGTAAGGATCCCCCTCAGCCAGCTTGCAGCCACCTGCCTGGTTTTGCTCCTTATCTCTAGGACTTAACTGATGTCCACTGAGATGTTCTGCTGCAAGGTAAGGTCCTCCCACTGCAGGAAAAGAAGGTGAACCTTCTGCTGAAAAGAAGGTTTTATGCTCTCTATAAATGTTTTAATTTGGGGTCTTTGCTCCTCTTCCTCTCCTACTTTCCTAATTTCCAGTGCAGAAGCAACTCTATTTATGGCAGTCTAAACCACCGCCTGTATTTTCCAGCAGGAGCCAGCTAAGCACGCACGTACAGCCAGTTATTGCTGAAAGACAAGTGACGTAATTAACTCATTAAGTCACAGTAACTCAGTATCTTTGGATCATTTGATTTCATTCTACAAGACTACCCATTCATCAAAGAATTTACCTCCTCATGGACAGGAAGGAAAGGAAGGAAGAGGGGTGGATGAGGAGGCAGAGCAAAATTAAGTGACTCGCTCAAGGTCATAAGAAGCCTGCAGGACCGGCACGGCTGAGCTCAGCGTTGGACGCCAGCTCAGGGACTTAGTGCCAAGAAAACGCCACCTCTAATAATCAGACAACCATGCATTTCACATCGGGGGCAAACCACCAGTTTCCCTTCCAGACAGGGAAAAAGGTGGTGCTAACTACAGGCCCTGGCTGCGGCTCAAACCTTGACTAACCCCTCCAGAACAGGGCTCACAGAAAGTCTCTGATTTCTTTGCGGTGATCTCTGCCTCCAGCAGAGCAGCTGGAGTACGAACAAGTCTCATACTCACTCTAAAGCTGTGATAAAGTGGGAGGAGAGCAACTGAGTGCTTGCCACCTGCTGTGGGGCACTGACTGGAGAAATCCCATCCCCAGGCGCGTCGCCGCAGGCTCTTCCATCCTTCTCCCTGTTCACGGTACTTCTGATGCAGAGGTTCTCCAGGCACAGCTGAGCACAACGGGGCCAAACCCATGGCAAGGATGGACAAAAATATTAGGGGTCAAAATGAAAGCAAATTTGTTAAGTATATTCTTGACTTACACAGCAATTAATTTTACCAGAGGAAAAAGTAAAATAAAATCTTTTCAACCATGGCAGTTCAAAGTGGAGAAGCAGAGCCTACAGCATGCATCTATCTCCACATGTGTGTTTTAGGGGGATGCTGCAACTATTAACCAAGTTAAGGCAGTCCTGAGGCTGCTGTAATGCAATGCAGCTCTCACAACGCAATGAGGCAGCTGGAAAACCTTGCAATCCTGCATTGCCTTCTGCAGTTTCTTTGGCCTGCAGACGACGCACAGGCTCCCAGACTAAGGTCAATGGCTCCCCAGGGCTTCTCGAAAGCTGCTGTTGCACAGGCACCTTTTGATTTTGGAGCTGAATTCTCCGTTGCCTTGCTGCGTAATTCTCTCTTTATGGAGTTCTTACCTTGGGGGAAATGGGCTTTATTGCAAAGTCAAAAGGTAATTTTTGCATAGACTCCATTACCTGTTTATAATTAAAACCATAAAATCCCTTTGTAGGAGGCTTAATAACTTCCCCCCACACCAAAAGAGCTTTTCATAAAAAAGACTCATTAAAAGTACTCACAGCTAATGCTGTAAAATGAGAAGAAATATGTAAAATTATTGGGACTTATTTCCCCATTACAAAAAAAAAAAAAAAAAGGTGGTTTTCCCCCATTCATTTTTATAACCCAAAGCGATACAAAAATGGCAGCCAACCTTAGCCTTTCCGCCCCTCCTCCCTCCCTTTCCCCTCTTCTAGGAGATTGTGTGCCCACGTTTAGGACTTAGCACCAAGAGAAGCAGCAGTGATACCTGGCCATGAGACAGCTCTGAGAGGCCCAAGGCCGTCCATTCCTACCAGCTCTAAGTCTGGTTCACTTGTCTTGATCTCACTCCATCCATGCATGGCAGGGCAACGTGAGCAGCGTGCACAATTCCTCTGGAGCTTTCTGTCATTTGGGACCCGTGCAACTGAAAGATGGTTTTGATTTCTGAAGGCTATTAACATTTATATACATACATATATATATCTTTGAAGGGCTATAAACTATATGGATGTAGAGTAGAACTGCGTATTTTATTTTGGGGAAACAACTGGCTAGGAATATGGATGTGGAGGGTTACCTCAGCTTGGCTATCAACTGATCATGTGCTGAGCTTCAGACCTCAAATGCCCCAAATAGTGTGCGTGTTCCTTCATCACTTAGGTAAGCCCACAGTCCAAGCAGTGCGTCGGCACAGAGACAGCTTCAGAGCCTTTTCTGACAGCCACTGACTGCACTGCAGCTGCGATCCAGGATCTGTTCATCAGGGCAGCAGAACAAAAGCTGGAGCATTGTGCATTTTCTCCAGGACAGACAGCCGACTGGTCGTGGAGCTGATCACACTCCAGACATCCTCAAACTGCATCTGAGCAAGATCCCTGCTCGTTGTGTGACTAAGAGATGCTGCCCCATCAGCCACACGCAGGTGTTGGCAGCCTCCAGCTTCCCAGGTCTGCTGCAGCAAGGCAGCACAGCCCCACTACCAAAGGCGTTTCCAGATCAGTTTATAGTGGGATGAAAAAGAAGCACAGAGATGAGAAAGCTGGTAATGTGCAAGAAATACTCCTAAAAATCAAGGCTTTTATGGTTGTAATATTAAGTAAAAAAGATTTTAAAGTAGAGGAATTAGAAAACAGAACAAAACAAAACAAGCAAACAAAATTTGATTACACTCTCAGTCTGAACTGGTTCTGGGCTAGTCAATGTCCTTGTTGGTCTTTCTCCATCTTTGAAGAATAAAATAAATATAAGAAAAACTACAACAACAACAAAACTTTTAAAACTACATGACAAAAATAAATCCAAAACAAACCTCAAGCAAGGTTTCTAAAAACAGTTGTGGGTATCATACAAGCCGTTTGAGCCGCATGGATTCATGGCCTACAGGCATCTCAAGCAGAGACCAAAGAAGCCCTACCCTACAACTATCTTCCTATCTTCATGTTTTCTGTTCCATTGTCCCTTCAAATGACCTTATCTCCTGCTCAGATTTCCAGCCTGTGTTTATTCTTTTTCTCTTGCCATAAGTAACATGTCCTCATCATCAGGAGCACTTAATAATGTCACCTTGGCAGCAAATTATGTAGGCAAATGAGCTAAAATTGGATAACTTAAGTGCTAGCACAGCAGAGGCCAGTCCCTGCTCATGCCAAGTTCATGGGTTAATAGGCAAGTGTCATTGCTCTACCCTCCTGCACAGGAAAGTGGATCTATTTGAGCCCCGGAAAGTCCAGTCCCTTGGGAGCCTGGCATAAGACGTATATTGACTTTAGCAGAAGCAGAATGAGCAGAGACCCTCTGAACTCAGGAAGTTTGGAAGCATTATTTGGGGAACTACAAGCTCTGAATTTCGCCTCCACTCACAGGTTAATAACTACATAGCCTTGTTTAACTACAGAATTGTTGCATCTTTTTCCATCCTTCCTAGCTAATCACTGATTTTTGTTTTTTAATTGCCTTCCTTATTTGCAATCACGTCTCTAATACCTCTCTTTTTTTTTTTTTCTTTTTTTTTTTTTTTTTTTTGAGTCCTTTTCAGTCAGAAGTGCTGACTCATGGGGGAACTGAGGTTAAAGAAACTTTATTTATGTCAAAGAAATTGATCCCTGGTAATTTAAAGCCTTCCTGCACCACTATTTATCTTATGCCTCTTACTCCAGGTCTTTGTCTCACATCTGGACCATGGCAGGTTGAGAGCCATGCATCTGTCAGAACAGCAAAGCTGTCTCATTGCTCATTTTTGGCCTCCTTGACCTTGCTGTTCACCTTACTTTATTAGTGCAGTTCTTCAGAACATCTGACAAAGCGAAATATTCCCCCCTTGATGCCCTCCCTCATTTAATCTAGTAGCATTTCAAAAGTCTTTTTCAAGTTATAGCAACCTCTCACCTCCCTCTGCCACATTTTCCCCCTTTTCTTCTTTTTTTTTTCCAGGTGACACTCTAAGCCTACCTCTCGCCTTTTAGATTCATCCCTATGTCACTTTGACATACAAATAGCTGTTTTTATGTTAATCTCACCGATTCTTTCCTTCCCTCGTGGGCTGAGTTACTTCGAAAGTCCTTGTAACCCATCTTCATCCCCATGGTAGAGCAGCAAACGGGACTGACTTTACCACTCAAGACTTCTTTCTATAAGATCTCCTGCCATGACTGAGTGTTTCTTCTTTTTTTGCTGTCCTCCTTGATCTCAAGGAGTTTCTACTCCTTGAATACATGCCCATTGGCTATCTTTCAAACTTTAAGGCTTTATCTTTACAACCTACACTACATTGGCCCCATCCCTCTGCACTCCCAAGGGAAAGTCAGCCAAACCTACAAACCGTGGGCTGGCAGCATCATCCCTTCTTCCCCACAGGACCTCCTTGCTCCAGAATGGTGTAAATGCAATGGGAGAGCAGTGAGCCCATTAAAACGGGCAGCCTTGGGGCTGTGCCGGCACTCCCGTGTCCCTGAAAGGCAGCAAACCTGTCCCATTTGCTAACTGATGCAGTAAGTCAGCTGCTCCCGAAGCAGCCAGGAGATGCTGCAATGACAGCTGTAAAAAAATGCTTTCTATCTCATTTATTTGTCCCTAGTACAGGAAGGTGCCTCGTAATGTTGGTTTGTAGCCTGATGGCTTTTCTCTATTATTTGTAACTCACTGTTCCAGAACCTTCAATGCAATCAGCCTTGGTGGGTTTCCCCATCAATTTATCTTTCCCTATACCTTAACTCTCTTGTGTACACAGACTTTAAAGACTTTGTAGGAGGGACAATGCCCTCCTGTCTGTATTGTACCGAGTTGAACAGGACCGGGATCCAGGTGGGGCTCATCAGCAGCAATGGAGCGATAATGATGAAAAGCCCTCTCCAGCTGCACTTTGGGTCTCAAGCTTTCCTTGGAAGGATCCTGAAGAATTCATAGAGAAATCTGTGATACGTTACATTGCAGTAGTGAAATTTATCAGCTGTACACAACAAAAAAAAGCAATTACAGTGGGAGAGAACCAAAAATTAGATGGGGTTAACGAGTCTGGTGATGGGGGGAAGAATCACTCAAAGACATTAAACAAACCAGTCGTGTTACAACATCACTTTTGCTGCAAGTTATTTGTAGTTAGAGTATTTATACTTGTTTCTAAAGAAAAGGACATTAAAGTTAATAGAATACAGTAAACACTAGAGGAAAGTCTGAAACTATTTGAAACGCTACGCAGCTGCTGTTATTATTTATGGGAGAAAGTCCAGCTTGCAGGGGGGAATTCAGAAACTTTTAGTTATGAGCCTGGCTTCAGAGATCTGCCTCCTGCACTGAGGGAGCTGGAAAAGCTCACACACATGTGGCTCAGCTCAGCCACAGGCAAGCACCAAGGATGGACTTCACTCATCAAATGCACGAGGTACCACCACGTTCAATAAAGCTGATATATCATTTACAAGACACTGCAAGATAGAATATGCAGTAATCACAACCAAAGCACAGAAAAAGAGAGACAGGACAGGTATGAAAAATTGCAGACATATTAGCAATTTGTCATAGACAAGGAGTTTACCAAAGTTGGAAGAAATGGAACAACATGCACTTTCTGTGGCTTCAAACCAAGTCAGACGTTGAGCTCTCCATTCCAATTTCAGGGAACTAAATAGCAGTGATAATTGATGAACAGCACTGAGACATCTTCCCGTGCCTTTCGGCCCCTGATTCTATCTTTCTGGTAGGAGAAAATTTCCCCAACAAACAGTTTATTGATTGTCTGTTACACATTTTTTTCCTCTGAAATTATTAGAATGCCATCCAGACGTCAGACAAGATCCTATACTGGAAATTGAACTAGGGAAGAAAGATCACTGACTGCTGCAGTGTTGGGTCTGACATTCAAGAATCCAGACCCAGTTGTTACCTCGAGAGTCGATGACCCATGCCACAACATTTAACCTTGCTGCCTTTCCCCACTCCTAACAGCAAAATAACAATGCCAGCCTTGAACTTCCACAGGCAAAGGGTGTTGTAAGTTGTGCATCATGCACTCTGCCTCCTGTCTTGGGTGGCTCCATATTTTCATTTTTTGGTGTTTTGTTGTTGGACCCTTGCAGTCTGCAGCAATACTTATTTCCCTCTCCATAAAATGCCTTCATGTAGCACTCTAAAGGATGCTCAGCAACGTGAACAAGTAAGCCAATAAAAGTGTCAGTGAAAGATGTGCAGGTACCAAAACAAAAACTTAGGATGATTTTGTTATTATTATTATTTTTGAAAGACTAAGCACTACCATCTACTAAGTTTTACACAATGTGGATTGGTGCTCTTGAACTCAGAAATCAATAACACCAGCTACTAAATTGCATTTAAGCCACAAGTGCTTTCCAAAAAAGCCTGATTGTGATGGGTTCTGCCCAGACACATCCTTCCTGCCCCCCTCAGTGTGTGGGGAAGGAGATTCCTTGGCCACTATGCCGGTGATCACACGGGGCTGAAAATCTGCCCCCTTGCACATCTCAGCCTGAGCCCAGCACCTTAAGGCCACACCACTTTCATCCCAGCCTTGCACCCCAGTGCAGCACCTTGTTACTTTTGTCCTTTAAAAAGAACACCCTCAAAATGAGTAGGAACCATCTCATTTTTCCACACAAAAGGCAAAAGCCCAGAACAAACAGCTTCCAACAGGATCCCCAGCCGTCCTGGCGTGCGCAGGGTGACGTGCATACAAATGGTGCCTAATTAACTGCTTAAGGACAGATTAGTTGCCATATGGTGCCAAGAATGATGGGTGTGCTTCCAGCACAGAATTGACAACAAATATGCCATCTGATGAAGCACACCGCCGGGAAGATGAGCTGCCTGCACCCCGGGGAGCAGAGGGGAGGTGGGCACTTGGTGAGGTTTTTGGAGCTGCTGTGGCCAAGCACGAGACTGGGAGCAGGGAACTGCAGGCACCCCAGTGCTGAGGCTTCAGCTGCTCGTGCCTAACGTTGCCCCGGCTGCCTGGGTCCATGAGATGTTGGCAGTGACCACGTGGCGAGAGGTTCTGCTCTGCTCTTGTCTCAGTGGCAATTACTCTGCAGCCATGCAGTAGTTCAGGGACTAAGACACCAGCTAAGGAGGCCAAGAGGGAGGAAGAGATGTGCCTGCATACTGACCTATTTCTCCACCCAAGCCAGATGCCTCTCACAAAGGAAGTCTTTCTGTTTGCATACTGGAAAGGGAAGGGATGCGCTCGGCTTCCATCCCTAGGGCGGGAGCCTGCCCTCGAAGCCCCACCTCACCCTGCAGCTCCCTTTGCTGCATAAAAGCTGACCTGGGACAAGTAACGGTGTTCTGCAGCTCACAAACACGATGGGCTTGGTAAGAGTTCAGCCACACAGCATGGCCGGTGTCCGGGCAGAAGGAAGAAAGGATGGGGAAGGACCACACCTCTGAGCTGTGACAAGTCATTTCATCAGCTCAGACGCCTTCTTCAGCAGTGCCATATCCTGCACGTGTTAATCAGGAGAAATCGTTTAATCTTTCTTACCTCCTTTTTCTGTAAAATGGGTTATTGATATATCCCAGCCTTGCACGGTTTGGCACGGATAAATCCATAACCAGCACTCTGTTGCCATGGTTATGGGACTCTCCGAAGGGGTGTGTGCGAGAAAGAAATGCAAACTGTAATTCATACAGATCCCCTCTTTCTAAAATCCCAAATTGCATCAGTTGAAGTTGAAGCAAAGTCCCTGCAAATCAATGCTAAGGTTCCACTGTGGTGCAGATCAGCTTGTTGAAGCCTGAGCTCCAATATTTCCCCAGAGCATTCCCAACACCTGCTGAAACTGACAGCCCTGAAAGCAAGAAGGGCTCTGCCCCAAATGTTGGAGCAGCAGGTTATCCTGCAAGCATTATGCTATCGAAAATGGTGTCGTAACAAAGAGTAGCTGACAAAACAGTCACTGTGAGCACCAGAAGTTCAAGAGACCCTGTGCTTTTATAGGAGCAATTTACGCAGGGCTTTGATTACCTCTGAAATGGAACAATCCTGAGTAGGAACTGAGCTCTCTTTCTGCTCGTGCTTGGGCCTCAGTAGGAGCTGGAAAACCGAGGAGATGGCTTACATGTTAAACTGAAGCAAAAGGAAGGACCCTCCCGCCTTCACAGAGTCTGTTCACCTCCTCCTCCCAGCACAGCTTTAAACACCTGCCCACAGCCTGCACCTCATGCCACTCCCCTGAATACACAAAGTGATGTGGCTGTGTACAAACTGCCTCCTACTGCCATGCAGCACTTGAAAAACAAGAAGGAACAAATACCAGCAACACTGATGATGCAAAAAGACATGATACCACCGGATAAAAATCCCCTATTCTGAAAATGGGCTACGGCCCACTGAGATCTCCAGCTTTGGCACAACTCTGGAAATTTGAACTACAGAAGCCCGAGGAGCTAAGAGCTGAGAATTGCTAGGCTAGACGAAAAATCTACTTTAGTGCAGAAAATGTTAAAGCAACTTCTAAACCACAGCCAGGAGGCACCTAACTACTGCATTGCAATGGGCCATTGAGCATCACAGCAGCCCCAAAAGGAAAGTAGCTGGAGTGCAGAGAGGAAGATGGAAAGGTGCAGGGAGAACTGCAAGGTAAGGAACATGCTCCTGCAGAAGACACAGCACACACACACACAGCGTGCCTCTTCAGCAGAAAGCCACCTGCCCTGGCCATCAATGAAGCCATTCAGAGCCTGTGCAGACACTGCATGGTCGGGGGCAGGTTGGGAGCCAGCCCTGCACGTGCAGTGTGTCACGGCTCAATTATCGGCGCTAATTGTGGGTGCTACTTTGTCACTGCTGGGATCACGTCGTGGGTTTTAAGTAGACAGAAGCACTAATAGACTGAACTCCATCAAGTAGCGTACTAGTCTCAAATAACTTCAAAATTATTGAAGTCAGGCATACGATTAGCTCCAGAGGCAGGCGAAAAAAAGTTATTACAAGATCAGCAAAATCCCACAAAACTGCCGCTTTTTATTCAAATGCAACTCTATCAAAACGCTTCACACAGCAGCCTGGATGCCATTTACAACACTCACTGAGAGAAACAACGAACACGTTTTTTAGAAGATAAGGCTTTTCACAGTCTTCTTTATTATCATTACACTAATTATTCTGGAATAGTAGTTCCTTTCTTGTTCAAGAAACATGGAAAATTCAGAAAGAAAATGCAGTACAGTATTCCCCCCTCCCTCATCCCTTTCCTTTTGAGAGAATGGTTAAAGGCTCTCTCTTAGGACTCTAAAAGTAAGACACTAAATACAGTCAGACAAGAGATTGTCACTTATATTCAGTGTTTTTACAAAATTCAGTAATTTATAGAAAAGCAAAGTTCTTCAAAATGACCTTTTAGGTACTAGACAATTTATCTGAAGTGGAAGAAAGAGGAAAAAAATCAAGAGGACTTTCTCATGATAGTATGAAGTGCACTTAGTAAGAGAAAGCTGTTGAAAACACTTATGCTCTATTTTAGGCCTTTCTGCTGTTGCCCATCACCATGGCATCAGAACATCTGAAATGTAAAGCAGGCGAGCAACCTCGGGGTCCCCGTGGGGTTTCTGGCTCTTTCTTGGTTTGGGCACCCGCAGAATCCCATGCCAAGTGAGCCCACGTGTGAGCGAGGGTGACGGCATGCTGCATTTTTCTGCAATGCTATGTATGAGGAAGGACCTACAGGAGTTCTTAAATTGGTCAGAGTTTGGCTTTGTCCATTTACCTCTGGAAGTATTTTCCATACCCAGGTCCTTTTTGGACACGTTACCTATGCTTCAGAGTGTGAAAGTGGCACGTTAGCTTCTCTGAGGCCTATGTAGATGTCTTGAGGTGCAAATGTACATTTTACTGTAAATACTTTATTTTGAGGTCTGAATGGGTTAATTTTCGTCGCTGGTAATTCTGTGAAACTTCTCAAATGGATGTAAATTCATGGTGTACACTTTTTAAAGCTTTTATTTTGCCATAATAAAAACCTAGTCCCTGTCACACTTCTGTCTCTCTCCTAACGTGACAGCCAGGACCGTCACTGTCGTGAGTTACACGATGTAGCTGTTATTACAGCGAACATTACGTCTCAAATGATAGGATTTTGTGGTCATCTGGTTGAGCTGTGCAAAATTCTGTTTAAACAGAACTAACAATGAAACATTTAGAGCCATTACATAAAGAATCAAAGAAATGAAAGAACAAAGCAAAGTAATGAAGACCAAAATTAAAAAAAAAAAAAAAAGGTGTGGGGGAGAAGTACCTGAGGATGTTTGACATTCTCCTGTGCAGCTCTTATGTACACAGCAGTTCTAATTTCTCCTACAACTCCTACCAAGGCTTGTGGTTAGAGCCTTACAGATGTCCTGAGGTAGACCATCTTGTCTGGCTGCATCCACATCGCCACACAGTCCTGGAAACCAGACTTCTGCAGATGAATTATCCCACCGATTGTAGGGACTGGCTTAATGCACCACCAGCTGTATGCTGGGAATGCAAATTTGGTGCTCTGACAAAGCTCAACAGCTGCTTGGTAAATCCACGCAGGCTCCTGCCTTCTCCTCCTTGCAGCCCTTCTGCCTGGCCGCGACTGGCAGCGTACAGAGCTGCGTGCAATTTCCAGGGACTTAGCAAACTAAATTGCTGGCTCAATCCTCCACCAAGAAATCTGGGAAAATTAAATCAGACCAGAGTTCTCTAGATCACGTACCAAACCTCTCCGTGCTGCCCTGGGAAGAGCTGTGGGCATCACAGAGGTCTCCTACCTGCTGGGCTCATGGCAGGCAGACTCCAAGTGGCGCAGGGTCAGCACGGGGAGGTGCAGGGGCAGCCCAAGGGGGCTCACTCACCCCATGCAAGGTGCCTGAGGATGGCAGACAATTGGGCAGGACAAACGCCTCAAATTTTCTGTCGCACCTCAACTTGTGTCTTCTCAGTAGGGCTTTGCACAAGCTTCTTGACAAATCACAGAATTCTTCTCTATCACCTGCTCTTAGAAAACACTAATGCAACACATAGCAAACACTGGGTCCTCAGAACAAGGAAACAACCAATTACTGTAGTTCATCTATTCAGTGAAACTATTAACACACCCATATTTCAAAAACCAAACAAAACCAAACCAAAAAAAAAAAAAAAAAGAAGAACCTTCTGAGAGTGCAGGGAGAGTTATACTTAGAATATTTAGCCTAGGGTTTTTACCATTTTTTTGGCACTACATGCAAAAGCAGTGTCTACTTAAAATAATTGCAAAGCCAGTGTAATTCATTCAGAATCACCGCAAAATAGGTCCAAGGAGAGAGAACTTTAAAAAAAATTTAGAAAGGAATGAAATCGATGCCTTGAAGACAAATGTAACCAAAAAAAGTGTAAGACAAAATCATTACTCAGGGAAGACAGGGCAAATTATTACTGCTTTGATGCATACAGAAAAGCATCTTGATAACTGCAAGGCAAACCAAGGTGTTGCCATTTTTGCTGAAGAATGTGTTATCAGAAGAGAACTTTGTCCCCACATCCTGGGACCTTGGACAGTGGTGATTTGATTGAGCTGGCCTCAAAAATGGGAGACAACACCCAGACCAGAAAGGCAGAGGAGCTGATGAATGCAGCAGCAAGGGTGCAGCTCTGGAGGAGCTCCCTGAAGGCAGAGCCCTGCAGCTCCACACATCTCCAAGCAGATAACCACAGATCCAAGAAGCTGCAGGGGAGCTGATATTTCTGCACGTCCAGCCGTTACATCAGCTGTGGCATAACAAGTTGATAACAACGATGTATTTTGAAAATGATAAGGTAAGAGAGTCAGCCCCACAGAAAAAAAAAAAAAAAAAAAAAAAGTATTTATACAAGATATTTCAAAGTTACAAAGAATCTAAAGGGCAGTCATAGAGAAGATGAAGAGAGGTTTTTCTCAGAGGCAGACAGGGAAGGTGCAAGAAACAACTAACACAACTTGCAGCAAGAGAAAATATCATTGCACATACGAAAACATTCACAAAAGTGGTGCAGCACAGGAACGTGGGCCCAAAGAGTCTGTGACATCTCCACTGTGAAGATCTTCAGACCTGGACTGGACAAGGTCTGCAGCAACCTGATCTAACCTTGAAAGCAGCCCTGCTTTAACCAGGAGGTTGTGGGACACACCTCCAGAAGCTCCTTTCTGACCTAAATTAGTCTGTGAGCTGCTTTGGAAAGGTGGAGGGAAGCAGCCCATCTCATGCATGTGCTTAGGTAACCATAGCTTTTCCTAAGCACGTCCGAGGATACTGGAGCTCCCGGTGGAACTGGACCAGCTCAGACAGAGAAGCTGCCCAGGAAGCTGCTCACGCACCCTTCAGGCTCCCAGCCTCTTACCTGGCAGTTCAGCTGGAGGTTATCAGTCACGGAGCTACATCTCTGTTTTAGCACTAGATGTGCTAAGGTGCATCCAAACCTCGTGTCTCACTGTATATTCAGGCCATTTTCTAGCATCATCAGTTCCCCTGCCTCTTTTCAAAACACTGCTGAGAAATGTTTCCTGTGGTCAAACAGCTGTAAAACATCTTTAAAAACACCAAGCCATTCCATTATAATCACTCCTAAAATAAAAGGGAAACTAAAAAATATTCAGTAAAATTAGCTGGCTTCATTGGTGTGAAACAGTATTATTCAGTGTGTCCTCATCCTCAGGGCAGGGGATGGGCAGAGGGGATTTCTCACACCGATACCAAACTGGAGCAATGCAGAGAAGGAGCAGAGCTGTGCCAGTCCAGCAAATCCCCCTCCTGCTGCCCCCATGCTCCTGCCCAAGCTCCCCCTGTCCCTGCATAGTGAAGGACTCATCTCAGCTGCCTCCTGGCCCAGGTACTGCTGTCCCCTCCCCAGCAGACACAAAAGCCATTTTGAGGCCACTGTTCACTGCCCGAGGTTAGAAGGTATCTGTACACACGTAGCGCTGATTCCCCGTTCACATGCCCACTGACACCACCAACGCCACGTTTGGGAGGTTTATCAGACCGACCAGGGCTCAGCCAGCTTTACAGGATGGTCCTGCTGGAGGTCAGGCAGCAAAGCTGACCCGCGTGTCCCCACACCTGCCTTCGGGCCGGGGCTGTGGTGACAACACACGAGATTCCCCTGCATGCCCACAGATGTCTCTCCACGTTGCTACCTGCGTGCCTGACGTAAGGAACTTCCTTGCTGACAAATTCCCAGGAACAGCAGCAAGAGGAGAAGCAGGGATGTGCGGCCTGCAGAGGCTGCACTGCTCTGCATCACCGCTCACTCCCCTGGGCTCCTGGCAGTGCTTCAAGTTCTCCGGGCTCCATCGAGGAAATCTGGGCAAAAAGCACATGCCAAGTTTTTAGCTTGGCCCGGCTGACCAGAGAGCTCAGGCTCACTTTCCAAGTTTGCTCATTTTTGCAATTTAAACCAGATTCCTGGTATTGTTCCTGCCCATCTCTTTGTTGCTAGAGACTACAGCCTGCTCTCTGCTCGTCTTTCCAGGTCTATGCCACGACACAGGTGCTCCGGTGGCATATGGTACTGTTAAGACTGCACAAAAGGGATTTGAGTTAAGGAACAAATAGTGAAAACTCCGCAGATAAAGAAAGATACCAACCTCCTTCCAGAGGTGGCAGAGAATGGCACGATGCTGCTCGAGATGGGGTCTGCCACCCGGGACTTTCCATCCCAGCAAGCCACCCAGGTGGGTTTTGCTATTTTCTTTCACTGCTTTTGCTCAAAAGCTGAAGAATGGCGAAGGGGCACCAGAACATGACGAAGCACTGCCCCAAGAGACCTCACCGCCCGGACAGCAGTGCCTTTCATCGTATATTTAGGATTGCTCTCCGGTTCCAATACATTTAAGGTTGGAGGGAAGCCAAATGAAGGGGCTAGGGTTGTCTTCCCAGCTCTTTCCTTGTGAAAGCAATTTCCTTTATTGGCATCTTCAAAGCAAAAGTAATCTTTCTGAGGGAGATTTGGCAAAAACATGGAAGGTTTTTATAGAGACGAGGCCAAAGGTTTACAAAACTCCATCGAAGGCACTGCAGTCCAAGGTAATAGGTAGCTATAGGCTCATGGGAGAATTAATAGAAGGAAAGCAGCCTGGGTTTTCAGTAAAGGGAAAGGCAGAAACCTTTGTTTGGTTTTCAGAATTGATTTTTCCCTGTACTTTTCCTTTCCAATGCTCACACATCAACACCATCAAACACCAATATTTTAAAAGGGAGACATAATCTTGAAAACAGTCATTTCAGAAGGTTTGCCATGATTTCAAGCAAATAATTGTACTGAAAAGTAATTCCTGCTTACCCATCGATCCCATATAATGCTACGTTTCCCATCATTAACATCTGGATATGGAGACTGTTCAGCATGACAGCCCAACTGAATGCTATTCCTGAGTCCTTTTGTATTTAGGAAAGAGTTGGAGCAATGGGGGACAAAAGATAAACAAGACTGTGCAGAGCCTAACACTTCTAACCAAGCAGAGTGAATTAAAATCAGCAGAAAATGAAAGACGGTCCTTACACGTGGCACAGCAGCGTCCTCCTAGCGCAGATGCAGGACCCCTCATTCTTTGGCAGAATCAGCTCTTCCCCTGATCAATTTGTGCTACAAGCCAGGCTGAGCTGTCATCCAGCGAGTTTTAAAGCCAACAAATGTTCCCATCTCCAATTGTTTTTCATGCCTGCAATTGCAAGTGTATTCAGAAGAGAAGGCAGGCAGACAATAGCAGAAGGATTATATTTCTTAGGCGTACGTGCTGCAGGGATCGTGAAGCTGGGACAGAAGCTGAACACCTCTTGGCAACAGTATCTCATGGAAGAAGCCAAAACGCTCGTTCCTTCTGGACAAAGGGAAACTGCAGGATTTATAAAATGCTATTGTTTATGTCCTTTAAAAATAAAACTATGTCATTTTCTGCTTCGGCTATAGTTTAATTGGTACATTGAGCTGAAAGCGAGCAAAAGTGAAGCTAGCAAAACTTTGCCTGGAGCAGCAGTTTTGCTCTTAACTATGCTCATTACTTCATTTTTAACATCTCTTTCTCCGGTGATGTGACAGAAGAAGCCATCGACATCTCCTTCTCATTACTTAGCTCAACGACTTCCCTCCAGGACCAGAGGTAAGAGGTTCACCCCACCACGGGTGTCTCTGGACAGGAAGGGGCTGGATCCCGCAGTGCCATCAGTGGCAGCACCAAGCAGGCACCCAGGGTGGACTGAGATGCTCTGGCACACCGGGGTAGCCTTTGTATTGCCTCCCATCTAATTAGATATCACATATTTGTGCTCTGAAGTATCCACAGCAAGATAAATAGATACACTCCTATTTAGCTCGTATTTATTTTTTCCTGATTCCCACCATTTTAGCAGCATTTCCAGGTTCTGCCACCTCCTGGGAACATCCCAGTATTTAGTTCCAGGAACACAGCGATGGGGTAATGCACTTGACCTTATACATAGTCTTTTCCTTTACCGTTTCAAGCAGTTTTTCTAATATCTTAACAGAAAATTCTGGCTGTTAAATTTCCCAAGAAGCACAGCTAAACCCGCCTTTCAGGTTAACGTAGTACTTTTGCAATCAAAAACTACATTAATACATTTTTTTTTTCCTATGGCATTACTATGACCACAGCTGGACTGTACCACTTGGCTTGTACAGGCAGCACATCGAACACAACTCAGAACCTTGCAGGTAACCCATCTCCGAGCAGGCAGGGAAGAAGGAAAGGCAGAGGGTACACCTGCCAGGAGGAGCTTTGCTGAGCGATGCCCAGCATGCACACATGACCTGGAAATGTTTGCTTTGTGCACATCTGCAAAACGTTTTCGACCTGAAGCGGTCACAATTTTACAATACACTCATGTTCTCCTTCAGGTGGAAGTCAGCATCTCCAACGTTTTTAGGTCTTTTAGACTCCTCCTCAGCTGCAGAGCCAGAGAAAACAAAGCTTTTATACTGCTGGAGTTTTGGCAGAAGCCCAGGCTGCCTGCTGTTACCTGCTCACGCCGACCCAAACAAGTCTCCAAGCAGCAAAACAAATCCACCTGCTTCCAACTCATTGCACGTTTTTATCTCCAAGAGAAAGGTAAAGGTCAGTTTAGTCACAGGTGTTAGGTTAATGCCTCCCTGAAGGAAAGATTGCATCAGGTAAGAGTGGACTTTTGCTCATTTAGGGGACGCTAAAATCTGTAATATCCCAAGACTAGAAGGTAATTGAGGGAAAGTAGTGATGACACTTGAGGCAACCAGATTCACTTGGTCAGGCTGTTCCTGCTTGCTCTGATTCCTTCCCTCCTTTCTGAATCCTTTGGATTTTTTTTTCTGTTTGTAACTGCAAGCACACCGCACAAATCATCCTTTCAAACTTGTTCCTACCTTGATTAAAAAAAGAAAAAAGGTGTTTTACAATTCTAATGCTGTGACTGCTGTGCGTATGCCAGAAGTTTGTTCCTACTGTGTCAGCCCATACAACAGCTCAGCCTTATCTGCACAGCACAGAGATTTGAACAGGTTTAAGAGAGCTTTCAGAAATTTAAATTCTCTGTTTACAACCCAGTAGCCTCCTCTGCTTCTCAGCACATGCCGTGCTGACGAACAAACACAGCCCCCTCCTAGTGCACACATATTCCCCCAGAAGGAGTGGTATGAATTAAGGTCAAGTCCTAACTCAACCCAGCTTGAAGGAAGTGCCCGGGGTGGTGGGCACTAGATAGAGTAGAAAGGGGAAAAGGTTTTAGGTCCATGTAATTTCCAACAGGGAACCTGGAAATCATAATAAACACTAAATCGTCATCACCTCTTCAGCCAGGTCCTCACAATGCTTGCTAAGGGAGGCAGCAGCCACACTCAGAGGTGTCAAAACAAGCAGTGACATTTGGAAAGATTTGGGAGAAAATTCCAAAGACATGAAATTGTGGCCTTTTCGATGACAAAAGACACAGCACCTCACGTCTCTTCCAACAGGGATCACTGCAGCACACATCCACCTGGGCTAACTCTTCTCCAGATAACATACACAGCTTCGAGCTTCCTAGATAACCCTGCGTGCAGTAGCATAAAAGCTGTTTACACACACACACATATATATATATATATTCACACAAGCACTTCTGTATATACACACACACATTTATGTAAGTAAAGTTTACAAGCTGTATATATATATGTATGCCCTATATAAATCTATATGCATACACATATACACATACAGTATATGCAACTGATACAAGACTCATTAATTACAAAAGTGAAACTTGTGAGAAAAAGAATAAGCCTAAATTTCCCAACACTGAAGGTGCAAAATGCCAGTAAAATTAAAATAATATTTAATCCATATGATCATGAGTCTCCCTTTCCAGGAGCCCAGGCTGTGGGAGCATCCTATGCAGTGATGTTACCTTGTCCGTCAGTGTGGCGGGGGGAGGCTTGGGGCAGCTCTGATGGCCAAAGAAAATTGCTTCCCAATGAAGACCACCAAACAGGCTAAGGAAAAAGCAACAGAAAATGATTTCAGTGCTTAGGTCATTTCAAATTGGATAGAACATGTTAGCAAAACATTTCATTTTGATCTTTCCACTCCATGAGAATTCATTTACCAAAAAGGTTAAATCTGTAATTTTTTTAAAAAGCTTTCCTGTTGGGTTCAAAGGGTGCTGCTTGTTCTTATCACTACCTCAGAGCTTGATGTGTGACTGATAACTTCTAAGCCTATGCTTTTTTTTTTTTTTTCTTTTTCAGAAGCCTGTGAAAATGCACAAAAAATGCAAGTAATTGCATCCTGAGGTGATGGAGTTATCTCCCCCCAAATCCAGCCAGGTTCCCTGGAATAAACTTTCCTCTCTGAACTCCTCCTGGTCCCTGCCTGCAAAGACTTACCACTGCTTACACAGCATCGTACAGGGGCCACAGTGGGAAAATCATTTTAAAAGCAGCAGCCAAAAATGACAGAGCAGCAGCACTGAAGCAACAGCAGTGTTTTCCCCAGCCTGATGCATACAAAATTCTGACATCGTTCAACATGCTTGCAGACCACAAGCTGTTACAATATCTGGGATGGATAGAAATCCATTCTCTTTTAGCAAACTGGTATCTGCTTGTATTTCCACGCTGTTGGAGTGTCTTTTAAGCCTGGCCTTATCGTTCCCAAACTGCTCTTTTCAAAATTAGTCACCAAACTTGCAAAGCTGATTCCTATAAGCAACTGTAGCAGCGGGAGTCTGCCAACGAGAAAACGGGAATTATTTGCATGCTTATAGCCCAAACTGAGTTTTGAGTTAATACTTGCTCTCTGCTTGATATTTTTGCAGCTGTTCTGCTTACCAAGGGTGTGAGGCTAGGAGAAGGAGCCTATTTGCCTTGGACTCTGCACATTAGTTGTTGGCAGGAAGCTGTGATGTATCCAAGAGGTGCTGGGCAGGCTGGAGACAGGCAAAGGGGGCTGCCCTCAGCCCATGTGGGATCCCACCTCTGGCAAACACCTGGGACGAGCAGGCAGGAGGTCCCCGGCCACCTTCAGAGGTGACGAAAAATGAGAGAAATCCCAGTGGGATGAAATTTGTTGTAGCTCTGGAAAGCACTGGAAGTTGTCAGGAGCAAGGGAGCAGCCTGCTCCAACACCACTATGGGGAAAGGCACTACTGGGTCAATCCCCCTTGTCCCCAGACACGCTCACTTCTCATTCCTCAACTCCTGAGCTTGGGCCAAGCCACCAATTCACACGTCTGCCCTGACCCTGCTGCAACGTGACCAGATCTACACTGAGAAGAATTTGTATTTCTAGAGGTAGGGTTTTTTCTTTCAACACCTGCTGGAACAAGGGCACTTTTAGATGATGGAACTTGGAGTGAAGCAGATTGAAATAAAAGCATTATATACCAGTAACACAGCAAGCAGTGAATGTATGGAACAGCTACCATTCGTTAAAAAATGCTTGCAGGCTTTAGAATTTAGCATAAAATTTTACTAGGGAAAAAAAAAAAAAAAAAAAAGGGAAAGTGGCACTTCAGTTTTTCTGCACCTGGATACAAAACATCCCTGAGCAACAGAAGACTGAAGCAATGGGCCTCAGCTTTGTGTAAAAGATGGCTTCAGGAATTTCTGCAGAACCTCCATGGCTAAAAGCAGTAAATCCCCCCAAATACCATAGATGTTACCAATAGTGTGGAGTAAACTCCAAACTGGATCTGTAAACACAAAGGTAATTTCTACATTCATGTAATTTAATGAAGATGCAAAGAAGAAACAAAAAATATTTGCTTATTTTGGCTTTTGGTATTAATTTTGACTCAGTCCACAGCTAATCTATCCTTCAAACTACAACCAACAGAGGAACTATTACCGGGTGTTGTGATGCTTCTTGTCATACGAACATGCTGGGAGCTGGCTGCTTACTAGAGGTGTATTCACACATTCAGCCATGTGGTGTAATTACAGCTCAATGGCATGTACACAGAAGCACAGAGAACTGGTGTTGCTCATTACCTCCTTTGTTAAAGCCTATTTTTTGTTGCAAGATAGTTCTTATGGCATGAGAATAAACAATAATTTTCTTTCTTTGCACGTCATCAGCATTTTCCTAGACAACTCGTTCCTTCATCGTCAGCACTCACGACTGTAAAAACGCTGCCAATAATCCCTTCCAGTAGCTCTTAATTTAGAGGAATATTTGTGCCCAGCTTTTAGCAGGAGGACAAGGTGACAGGAGATGTGCATGCACACAGAGCTGCGCACACCGTCATGTCCCTGCTCTGCTGACGGGACAGGCTGATTTGCAAGAAAGATGCAGAAAAAAGGACCGCCTAATCCTGAAGGGAGACACCCGCTGGATGTGCTCCAGCATTGGGTTAGAAGCCCTACTTAGGTCCAATGGATGGAGAGAGCACAATTCAAAACATTACCTGGAAGAAAGATCACTGCAGATATTGCCTGATACATTGCCTGATACATTGCCTGGTACGTTACGGATAACTGGGACCCTCTCCTGTCTGCTCAGCACACTCAGTCATGAAACGCAAAGGAAATGATACTCCTAGGAACACCTTCAGAGATTTCAAAGAAAGGGATGTTTAGTACAAGCTCTTCAGCCTCTTGATCCTACATGGACCATTCTATAAGTGAGCACACTGAGGGAGTTACTGCTAGCAACTTCTGGCCTTACTTTTCTCCAGAAAAACGTTCTGCATCTTTCATTAATTTTTATATGCAAGCCAGACTTTCTTTCACAGATGTTTTAGAGGGAAGCATTTATACAAGCACAGGCAATAAAGAGCTATTTTATCACATTGCCGGAAAATCCATCAGGTTGCAGCATATCTTAACAGTATATAGTTTACAAGGCATTAATAAAGGAGAACTAAATATTATATTACTTCTGGCATAAAGAGTCCATTATAGGTGTTTATAAGCAGATCACTAAATGTTACGGATTTAAGTAACCCTATTGACCTGCACCATAAATGCTCTGTAGCTATTGATTCACCATATATTAACACTTACGGGATAAACTTTTACAAGCAAGTTATAAGCTCTCTCGTAGTAAGAAATATGACATCCTCCCAAACACACATAGAAACGCCTCACACACACACACAAACCACAACAAACGCACAAAACCAAAACACAAGAAAGAACAAAAGTCTTTTTTTATTTGGTTTATCTCCTGTAAAATTAAAGTTATACATCGGTGTACAAAAGTAAACACAAAACAGACCCCCTTTTTTTGTTTTTAAAGAAAAAAAAAAAACGTTTTCTTAATTTTTCAAATGTGGAACTTGACAAAAGAGAGGGAGGACCTGAAACAGCCAACCTAGATGGATCAGATGAAGAATTTCCAAGAATAACCAAGAAGCATTAAATCTGTTCCTTCTCTCTTTATGCTATTTTATGACATAATTTGCTTGCAGTATATTCAGTAACAGAGGGAATGCAACTCATCTAACTAAAGAGATCTCAGAATTAGCTGTCCAAGTTGGTATTGGTCACCTGTCTAACTCAATCACTGGAGAAACGAGGGACATCCAGAGGACAACACAACACATTTGCCTTAGATGGCTCTATCCAAGGCAGCTTCACCCTCTGGAGAGGCCTTTTTCTCACCATCAAGGCCATCGTCCAGGTTCCCTCTCTAGAGCTGGATGACTATCATGTGGACAGTCATGCCTGAATAAGACAAGCCCCATTTTTAACATCTGCTTCTACACAACAGCTGCATATTCAGCTCAGCATGATGTGTGGTATTTGAAGGTTTAACCCATAAAAATGAGAGCTTCAGCTTAGGCATAGTGGTATCAATACAAAGATATTGGTTATCATGGAAATGGATGGAAAAGTAGCAGCTGATACCTGAAGGCATTGACTGAGCTCGATTAAATCTCTACAGGTTCGTACCCTGCATGTGTCAGCAATGGTATCACCAGGGAGCAGGGTGTGAAGCACTTTGAACCCCAAGCATTTCTGACTTCTGCATTCCCCAGCACATAACCCATTGCTGTCTTATGCTGGGAAGACAAGAAAAGAACAGAAGGGTGAACGTGTTTCTGAATGCTGGAATTTCAATGTGTATCTCTGTAGGATCACCTGCAATATGTTCTCTGCTGTTTACATTCTGTAAGTGCAACCTGTTGTTAGTATCAGGTGTCTGTAAAATATAAACCAGGCTCAAGTACCAAGAGGAACTGTAATAAATCACTACCAGTATACAACTGTTTCTATTAAACACTCAGGACTGCACCAGTTAAGTTTCCTCTCAAATACTGGTGTGGCACTTGCTCTGGCATCAACTTTTTCCTCCTAACTGGCTCCCCACCATAACAGTAACTCTGTGACTGCACACCTTTATTTGAGCCAAACACCAATACCTAGTGCAGTTACAGAATAATTCTTCCTATCAATGAAGAATTATAACAAAGTATTTGGAAAAGAAAAAAATGAATCTATACGGAAATGAGTACAAAACTATGCTTCCAAGATAGATTTACCACGCTTTAGGAAAAACAAGAGCTACATCATCCCTGTTCAGATGCCTGATTTTTATTATTTTTCTTCTTAGTGAGGCTAATTAGCAATGTAAAAGACATTAGTTCTTACCGTTTGGGTTGTATGAGGGTAGCAAGACAGGACTTTCCTATTCTGGCACTAAGCTGTGAATGTGCTTGTGCTTGCACTGTGGGAACAAAGCAGTGTTCAGAGCACAGGAGCCTTGTCTACTTCCTTGCCTACGGTCTCCTACTTTGCATAAACTGACTTGGATGGCAAGCACTGCCATGTGGCTGTTGATAAATGAGGGCAGAAGACGGCAGCCTGCTGGTAAACGTGTGAAAATATTTGTTACTGACATCCGTATCCTACATTCAAGTTTGGCATGCAACACCTGCACACAAAATACCCTCGTGTGCCTGTCTATAGGAAACACCAGAAAAATCTCAGTAACATTAGCGATCTCTATTCAGCTCTTGAATACCAAGGAAACAAGACAGTAATACCTGTTAGAAGGAAAACACTGCAAGAATATGCTTAGCTCTAACTCATGCTTCAAAGACTATAATTTTAAAAAATACTCAGCTCGCATACAGTGGCTTTCTGCGAGGGCTGGCTCAAAGTTTTCAGCTAAATTGAAGCGCTTGGTGAATTTTCTTTGCTGCTGTTAAGCTACTTCTAAATGATAACCATAATGTAACGCCAGCTGCCCATCAATGTGACAAGAAGCTTGTCTTGATTTTTCATGTGCCATCACCCCGCCACTGCTAATAGTATTACTTGCAATATATTGTCCCCTGTAAGTGCAAAGAAAAGGCACGAGTACAAGAGTCTCTTAGTAAAACATTAATCTCAGATCACAGATTTATTTTATGGATTTGCAACACAGCCCATATTACAAACATTGTCTGGGAACATTTACAAGAATAAATAAGATGGACTCGCAGTTGTAAAAAAAAGATTACACTTCACTGTAATGTACAGTCAAAAAATATATCTGATATTCATTGACTTGACATTATTTACCTTCCTTCTTTTAAGCTAGAAAGAAAAGACACTGAATGCACAGTGTTGAGATTTTTGTATTTATAGTTTTTCCTTTTTTTTTCCGTACGTGCTTTATCTATCAAACATCCAAACTGTACAAGTGAGTTTCACCAGTAATCCATAAAGGCCAAAGGAGGGGAGATGGGGGCAGAATCGCAACAGCAGAGACTTGCTCTCATGCAGCATTCCTCCCTGCTGGCAGAATGCATCCAGGGAGCTGGATAGGATCCTGCTGATCCAGATGCAGCTGCAGCATTGCTGTCTGTAGTAGTAACAAGTCTGGTAACAAGTGATGCTAGTACATTTTAATTTCAACAGGATTGGCGCAGAGGGGAAGGAGGTGAAGGAGATTAAATCAATACAGGAGTGAATTTTGTCAATGCGGTTAGTCAGTATGGATTAAAGGTGTCAAGGATGCAGCTGCATCGTTCAGCATGGAAGAGCAGCGTAAGTGCTGAAGACATAAGAAAGGGCTACAGGGGTGATGAGGGGGATAATGCCAGTTCTGCTCCAGGTACACCGAAGTCCAGCACACGAAGCCTTAGAGCTAGTTACACTTTCAGCAATGCAAACAACCCATCGTCATCTGTCCTGGGGAGTCTTTTAGAATAGCTGAATTCATGAAAGCTTATAAAATGTTGGCCTCACTCCTACTTCCACCCCTGCGAATGCACCCCTTTCTGTAACTTCAGGTAAGGAAGATTTCCTGGAGGTCCCCACTGAAAGATGATGTACTCACACAAGGAAATAAACCTCTGCAGAGCAACATATCCCAGTAAAAAATCTTCACTGAAGCCCTGTCATTTTGCAACGAGTACTTCTGCTAAAGTGACCCCTATTCTGCTGGTAACCTATATAGAAAAGATCAGGACTGGTCCCAAAGGTTACATCAACAGTGTACCTCCACCAGGCAACAAGTAAATCCTTGCTCCAGACAAAACTGTCTCTGACTACACTGCTTAGAAACAGCTCATGCTGAATTGACTTGTAAGAAAAAAGTTTGCTCCTCCTCCCCCCACCAGGAAACATTACGGGAACACCAGCATCTGTCAGTCAGTCTGCTGCACTATTTTGTTTTTTTAAGGGTTAGGTTGAAAACAGAAAATAAGGGTGAAAATTCTGTTAGATGCACTGGGACAAGGCTAGGAAGGCTCATTTAGATCTCTCGCTTCTTACAAACAGAACAAGCTGCCAGGTTTTCACAATTATGCTGCTCCAATATGAAACTGTAGGATATTCTAAGTGTAGTCTATCGGTTACAAGGGAGGCTTTTAAAATCTTTTAACACAGAAAATAAGGATTAGAGACTAGAGGCCACTGGAACTCAGCAAGATTTTTGTCTTTCCATAAAACTCGGTATCATCAGGATTTGGTCTTGATGTATAAAAATGCATGAATTTACTTAACTGCTATACCAAATTGTATATTCTTCATATACGTATGAGGAGGAAGATGACTAATATTTCCCAAGTCAATAAACAGATACTACATGATAGATTTTCCTAGCAGCCCTTGCAGAAAGTGGGCTTTGCTTGTTTGCTATGCTGTAGGAAGAGCTACGGGTATTTTGGGGAACAGGGAAAGAAAGGGCACTTGCATTTAAATTGTGTATCATATATGTATGGCTACAGAAGACCACAATCTAAATAAAATATGAACACAGGGGGGTTAATAGAGTACTCATTACTCATTTCTGTATACCTAACTGTAATTAGCTGGCTTCCTCAGTTCCTGCTCCTGAGAAGGTCTGTGCAATGAACATGTAATACTCTGTTTTACCACTTCACAGTTTTCTAAGAGGTGCACTGAGTTTTAGACTCAAGAGTCATGCTGAATACTTTTTGTCACATGGTCCCATTTATGTTTCTAACAAAGAACTGAAGCTTGTTCACTTCAGACAATCGGAAGGATCTCAAATGAGAACCCAGCAGGCTCGTACCAAGTTCAGGAGATGCCCTTTCCAAATGCTAAATATTAACTTGGCTGCCAGTATAACACAGTGGATTGTTTAAATGTATTCTAGGACAAAGAAGTATTCTGAGTACAGCATTTGCACTGTATTGCACATGCAGGAATACGCCAGGACTGTGCACAGCTCCGTGATGACTTTCAAAGAACCCTGCGAGCGTGACAGATAGGGGCACCTCGTGCTTGAAGATTCCTCTCAAGAAAATCGCCTTTTATCTCTGTCCCTCAGGATTTATTCCCTCTGTTACACTGACTGATCCATCTCTAGAGAGCTCCACAAGGTGGAATGTGCTACCACCTGGTTTTTTATGATCTTGACATGAACTCACAAAAGCGAGAATGACATAAGTAAACCCCTGCGAGAATGAGAGGGAGAACAAAGTGGAAGTTTCCTACCTGTTTCAGGACTCCGTGTAATCTTCCTTTACCTCCAATGTCTGTCTTTCTCCAAAGGAGATTTCTTTCCCTTTCCCTCTCTTCCAGATAGCAATTGGTTGAAATGCCTTTGGAACTGCCTGCTGCAGGCAGGAGCCTCTCTCCTTTCTCTGCCTTTACAGGACTCATGAGCAGTGACCCACGATGACTGCCAGTGAGCCTAATTCTAACCTAATTCTAAAGGACCTGTGAAAAGTAAGTGGAAAAACAAGTCTAATATCTACAAGTCTAAATCTACTACTGTAGGGTCTATATTGCCACTGGACATTTTCACAGGGCATTTACAGATCCAGAATAAAAGGCAGAAACCTCCTGACACACTAATCCACATTTCTCTGCCCAGAAGCTATGCTTTGGGATTCCCTCCTTTGCCCTACATGGACCAGACTGATTAGGGGTCGCAGCATTTCCCAAAATATCTGTCTACTTTCTGGGCGTGTGGGCGTAACATGGGCTGGCACTGAGCAGGAGAGATGGGGTACAGGAACTGCTGCTTGATTTTGGGGGGGAAAGGTGACAAAGTCTATGGCTTTTTCGTGCTTGTAACAATCTTTCCTTCTAGCCACCTGTTGCCTGTGGACTAAAATGGACAACTCTAGCTCACACAAACAGCTGAAATGTTAATAAATGAAGCGGGACCAACCAGTGTTGGAGCTAAACATGACAAAAGCAGACAGAAATCTGTGCAACTTGGCTAAAAAAATTCAGTCATGAACTGAAATGCCTCCTGCTAACCACAGACTCACAGGATCAGACAATACCAGTTATTTCAGTCCGCAGACCTAAACCCACTAAATCCCCATCTGCTTGTTTGCCACCTGTTTCAGTTACCTTCACACGGACACTATGCTCCCATCCGTGGTCTGTTTTCTTCACATTAATAAACAAATACCTCAGGTCTACTTACAGGTCCTCAAATACCTTATTCTTTACAGCCTTTTTTGGGGGCTGGGGGGTGGGGAGGTGCCTGCAAAGGATGCAGCTCCTGCAGAGATCTTAATTTTGAAAAAAAAAATAAAATAAAAAAAAGATTTTCAAAACCTACTGTACCTTGCAGGGTGTTTAGTCTCTCTGTTTCTTTTCTGCAACAACTCAGGGTCTCCTTTCTCCAGCAGCCAGCCTTGATATCTCTTGCTTCAGTTATATCCCTTAACAATTTAAGATGTTGGTTACCCTGTGTATGAGATAGTCCCCATACCCCCAGCCTTCTTGACTTCTTTCCAGTTCCCTGAATATCAGATTACACTTCAGATCCATACTATGCTATCAATAAACAATTCTCACCCAACTCCGCCAGGATGTTGGAATGGGAATAAATGTTTTCCTTACCACCATTCAAATATTGTCAAAATCATTTTTTCCCAGCCTAAAATTAAGTCATTGAGGAATTCACCTTTTCTACCTTACATTACTGCTCCCCAACCACAGCAAGTAATACTGCGGTTGGAAAGTTTGTCCCTGACTGTTAACCCTTTCAGGAGTGAGAAAGCCTCCTTTACCTCATCATTTCTCTTTCCCAGTGAAAACAAACCCGATGCCCATGATCTTGCTTCAAACACATTACCTATTTTGCTACTGGTTGTTCTCTATGGTTTAAAGAACCTTAGGATAACAAGGTTATTTAAAGTGGCCTTCTTTTCTTTCCCTTCATCATTAATTTACATTCAACATATATGCATTGAGTAGCACAGAACAGTGTGAATCCCTGAGCCAACAGAGACCCAGGTCAGTCCCCTGAAAGCAATGCAGCTGTGTGCTGATATAACAGTTTGGGTCCATAAGCAGAACCACCTGTAGTGTTTGCTGAGCATCCTTCCACACTGATTGTCAGCTGAACATTAGAAGAAAGCTGAAACACTGAACTCAGCTGGCACATAATCAGTTGTGACTAACAGTTCAGCTGTGCAAACCAACAACATTTGCATCAAACTTGTTTCTTGAAAATACGAGGTAAGGTGTAGCTTAAACACCTTTCACTGCTAACATCACTTTGCATTCTCAGAGGGCTACAAGCACATGGAACACGTCAGCTGGTACTTGCCACTGACCCTGTACTAGTATTTTTTATACCATGAAAATACATTCAAACCTACCTCAAGACCTTAAACAACTTCACTGCAAGAGCTATTCTGCTCTGCTCATCTAACACCTGCTTCTTTCCATGCATACATCCCCCCTCTAGGCTTACTTCTGGCTTTTAAATCTACTTTCCTTTATGCTATTGTTAAGCCTGGAATCACCTCTGACACTTAATTTTTTGGTTATATTGCCATTTCTTCTACCTCTCTATTCCCTTTATCCTGGGTATTAACCTCAGAGCTTGAACTAGTCTTTCAGTAGCTATAGGTATGCTAGTTTCCACATAAAATTAACAGAATGTTTTTAATTAATATTTCTAAAGCTTCTACAGGGAGTGATTCTCTCTGGCTTTCTGGAGCTCGTGAAGTCATGAACATTTCACTGGTAGTTTCTCCTTATCTTCTTTCAACCTGGGCAGTTGAAAAATCCCATCTTGGGATCAAGATTCCCTCCTTCCTCTTCTTTGCAACTGGCCCTGAACTACTGACCTATGCTGCTACAGCAAGCTGTTGTTACAGCAATTATGCCTGAAATCCAAACAGTTGCATTTTGCCTTCCTTCTAATTTTTATGTCATAATTTTGCTTTGTCTTCTATTCTTTTGCGGAATTGCTTGTGTAGCTTAGCAGAAAAAATAAAAAATAAAGAAAAAAAAAGTAAATCAAACAAGCAATTTGTTTCCTGTAACGCCAGACATTCACCTGGTGTGACAGACAAGCACCAATATGAACTAAAGGGGATTTCTGCAGGCAACAGGGAAGACCAACCTGAAACAGAGCAGAGGAACCTGTGAGGGGGTTCTCATCAATTCTTTGTGGCACTCTAGCTACATCAAGGGATGCTGTAGTCCACCACATTTAAGACCTTCAAGATTTTCACTTGGAAGAAGCCAAGAATCCAAAGCTTCTTGGAAAGAACATGAGCTAAACAGTTCAGCATCCTCTGCAAGCCCCTCTTCTGCTTAGCAGGAAGAAGGATTATTGCTGGTCCATTTGCAAATACCAAGCATCCTTTCTTAAGACTGCTGCAGGTCCTGACAGAGATAACTTTTTGGTTAGATACTGGTCTATTTACATCAAGTTGCTTTTATCAGATTTAAATTTCATACTTCATTGTCAAGTCAAAGGTATACTTTTTTATAAATGAATGTCTATGAGGCAGAGGTGCCTTTTCAATCTGCATGTGGGGTTAGTAAATTTTTTTGAGCTTCTGGCATTCTCTGTGCCAGGCATTAACACAACAGAGTTCCCAGCACAGTCTCTGAGTATTTACTTAGGGGTAGAAAACTACAAAGTGGTAAGAAAGCAGAGTTTTCCTTAAACTCTTACATTCAGTCTAGCTTTTAACAAGTCTGTATTTGAAGAAACCTGCATCTCCCAGAATCTAATTTACACACAGAGTAACCCAGTATCCCTGCACCCTCAAGATAAATAAATAGCTAAACTGAAATACTGAATGTTAAAGTCCTTGTTCATTTAAAATTCTCCAAGATTATCCTGCAGACCTTAGTGATTAACTATTTAAGCATACTCTTCTAGAAAAGTAATTTCTTAGCTTCTAGGAAGTCAGAATGAGATCCAGAACCAGGGCAAAACACATCTGATGTTTGTTTCAAGGAAGTAGAGCTGCACAGGCATTTCTGCAGAACAAAACAAAAGCTGTGTTGCTTAAGATGGAAAGTTGCTGTGCTGGTCAAAGACTTTTCTGAGCACATGTCAGAACAGGTTTCTGTGTATGTACATCACCTTTCCTACAGCCTGGATGGGTTACCATTTTGAAATACGCAGGAGCTGGAAATGTGAATAAATCACTCAGCTACATCTGATTGTAAAACAGTTTGGAAACAGTGAGGAAACCTTGATGAAACCCAATTTTAAGATTACCTTCAGATTGTAAGTTCTTGAGCAGGAACCTTCTTTGTTCTCTCTTTGCACAGTGCCTAGTTCAGCAGGGTCCTGTCAGGACTAGGGGTCCTAAGTTCCACAGCAATACAAATAATAAATAAAAAAATAATAATACATAGTATATGATCGATAACACCTACTTTATACCCTGTTTTTCAAAGACACACTGCACCCCAGCAAATACTTGAAAAATATGGTAACAAAGTTACCAAAGTTGCAAGACAAATGCAATTTGTTTGATGCAAATATTTAACCTTAGGGTTTAAGTGGCTGGGAAACTCATTAATGCCATTGCTTCACCAGCGCTGAAATGAACACGGAGTAGAGATGTAACCAGTTCATGCACACAGCCTTGGGAGTCTAGCAGAAACTGGGAGGAAACATGTAGAAGCCGAGGCAGTGAATCCATGAACAATTTCTCATCTCCATCATCTATTTTCATGCTGAAAGGAACCAGATACAGAAATATAATTCCAGTGGTTTTTGGTGTTGGCCTTTTCATTTGGAAAATAAAACAAACACAGGTAAGGTAGGCAAATTGTAATGAAACATGTCATAGATCCCCTATGGCTATCTCATTTTTCCCAAATGACTGCTGCATGAAGTTCAAAAATTAAAGACTGAGATTCAAAAATAAAAATATAACTTAAAAAGGAAACATTTAAAAGAGAATTTCCTAAGGGTTTCATTCTTTCCCCACTCTGCGGCAAGGAGAGCAAAAATACAATCCCAAAGAGGAGAGAAGTCAGAGGGGATTACAAAGTCCAGTCTTTCAGTCTGTCTCCCATTTTGCTAATTTTTACAGTAGGTTATTTAAGAAGCGGTAGATGCTCCAATAGAAAGCAGGCAGCAGCAAACACAGGCATCGTCTCCTCCTTCCAGCGAGGTCTGTGCAGTCTCAGTCTCTTGCTCCGGGAAGGAGAGGTTTTCCTTCCCACACCTGTTACTGCCTTCTAACGTGGGAGAGGGGAGAAGCGTCTGCCAGGGGTTGGGGTCTGCCATGTCGGAGGCTCCCCTCCCTTCGCTGGGCTAAAAGGAACTCAAGTATTCCAGTGCAACCTCGTATACAAATTTATACTGTTCCTGAAAGACAAAACAGAAGTCAGTTACGCTGGGATGCAGATGAACTCTTTGGAGCCTCATTCCACAAGCTGCCAAAAATATCTCCTCTTTCCTTCTTAAACATTTGGCAGGACCAGGCAAACATTAATTGTATTTCTCTGTGATACTGAACAAGCATTACTAAGAGATGTTATCATCAACGGAAAAGAAAAATGCTCAAAGAGACAGCCACTCTATGGACTATTCATTAGTTCATGTTCCGTGCCCTCACTGCTTTTGAGGAAGAATTCAGTGTGATCGATTGAGATGTTTGAATTCAGGACAGTTTAATCTCTCTGGTTGCAGGGAGCATGGTCTGGGCTCCAGACTCTTCTCCCTGCCTGCTTTCAAGGCACGTAATAGCAATAAGCTGTATGCATATGCAAAAGGACAAATCCTGCCCCTTCCCACAGCCATGGTGACAGCAACTTGGGGTTTGACCTCCTGGAGGCAGCTGAGTGTGGGATGCTCTGCTCCACATGCTGATCAAGATGAGAAGTAATGGGACTGAGGGACTCATTACATATGTGAAAATGGGACTGTTTTTAATTCTGCTGGCTTCATATTATGCTTGGGTTTGATTCACGCTGGGCTAAGCCATGAAATTTTGTACCTATACTGAAGTCCCCCTACATATGCTAGGTGGGGTAAAGTGTAGAAAAAAAGCTTACCAGTGACTCCACCATGTTGGATTTGTTATTCCTTAACGTTTTCACTATGTGGAACACGTCGATGATATTTTGCTGTTGAATCATCTCACACACACTGCAGATGGCACAGAAGGTGCCACTACGTCCCCCACCGTTCCTGGGTGCAGAAGAAAAGAGGCAGCAGATGAAGCCAGGCAAGGGAAGAAAGCACTACTTACACAGCAGCACATACGCCGAGAGAGGTCTGTATTCAGCAGCCTGGTTGAGGAAGCTCATGGGTTTGTGGAAAAGCAGCTCTGCAGGGGCAGCATGAGAGCTGGCAGTGCCGTGCCACGAGGGAAGGGCTAAACCCATCCCTGGCAGTGGCAGAGAGGAAGCCCTGGGTGCTGCCATGCTCCTCTTCACTCCTCTGGGGCTCCGTGGTCAGAGCTGATCACAGCAGAAAATAGCAGAGCCCTTTTGGCTACTCCACCACAATCAGTAAAATCTCTGGGCCAGGAAGTAATATAGCACAATATTCAACTTGAAATGTATTACAAACGTAATTTAAATTCATTTTCCCCAGCTGAAGCCTAGCAAGCAACCAGATTTCCAGATCCATAATCGGTCCTGGTCAGACACATTTTGTGAGGTTACAGACGTTTTCCAGTCCTACTTACAGGCAGTGGACAACAGTGCGGCCGTCTCGCCCATCATACTGCTCCTGCCACTTCTCCAACCTTCTGACCACCTTCAGGAGGGAGCGTTTGGAAGGAGGGGTGTCCCTGTATGCTGGCCAGCCAATGTATTGCAAGTGCTGAACTATGCGATATCCATCTTGGGGCTAAAAAAAAGAGCATTTTCAAGATGCTAATGGTAATGTGGCAGGAAGCAGGGGATACCAATTACATGACATCTTCCCCTCTAAATTTCATATCATTAATCCTAGCATCCTCCAACTGTGCATATGTGATGCCTGAGTCAGGAACAAGGACTTTCCCGTATTCTGCATAACCATGATCTCAGATATTACAGAGTCAGGCAGAAACCATCTGCTAAGGATCCCTATTTTTGTTTCCACTAGAGAAAAAAGTCTCATCAAATCGTAAGAATAGATCAAATATACTTTCCTGGTAGCCTCTGCTGGAGGTCAGGTGTGACATAAGAATTAAAGGCAAAGATGGCCCTCAGAAAAAAAATCTGTGGGCACCATGGTAGAAAGGATCCTCACAAGGATTTTAGCAGTGGCTGTTGGTGATGAGTACAGACGGGTGCAGAGAAATAGGAGTTCCCAGCATCCACCCTGCCAGCACTTCATTCACAAGCCAGCTTTGGTGTGAGTCCGAGGGCCATACTTTTATTAGCTGTAGGACTTCACAGCTGTCCCTTGTTCAGAGGCAATTGGCTTGGACTATGGGGTGGTGATTTATGGGGTAAGTGATTTAGCCATTCATGTAGTTAGACCTCAAGGTTTACTCCATAATGGCATAATTGAACTGCTTCACAGGCTCTGACCACACAATCAGAGACAGATGTGTTAAACAGTATGGAAATGTAATTTTTTGAGCCTGTTTCCACTTCTGATTTAAAAAATAAATAAATAAATTAATTAATTAAAGAGATATAATCAATCTGGGAAACAACTAATGAGATAAAAATTCCCTGCTGAAACCCTCTCCCTGCAGCCCTGAAGTTGCATTGCCTGGGTCCAGTGTGCAGATAAACTTTGTTTCTATCATTTCAGCTACACTGGAGATGAGAAACGCAGACAAAAAGTTGCTTACAGAAACAGTAGTTGCTTATTTATAGCAAAACAGTGGCCACTGGGAGTCCAGTCAAGCCAGTAAACATTGCATTTGTCTTCAGAGATGCTGCACAGTAGGTAACAGATGGAGAGCATTTGACACTATCTCAGTTTATTTCCTATGATACTGATGGTTTTATATTGGCTACTAAGTGATTAATTGTTCTCAAATATACATAGAAAAATGAATTCAATTTAAATACAGATTTTCAGCTCATATCATCCACTTTCCACTTTCTACTTGCAGCCAAGAGCCTTTTACCAATATAGACTGATGCAATTAAATGTTAATTAAAGGAAGTAGGTACTACGTTCTGCAGTGGAATTCTGTTACTAGGTGAGAGATTCAGCATCTCTAAACCATAGTCTAGGTTCTGCCTCTTTCCCTTCCCTAAATATATTTTTGAGAATAAATAGGGAATCTGGTATTTCGCTGATCTTACCCTGGCCATGTTGCAGATCCGGAATATCCGGTTGATGATGTCTTCATCGATGTCTGCTGAAACAAACTCTACTTGAATTGGGCCATAACAACAGGACGTCTTCTCTGGCCAGTACTGCATGCAGAGCTAGTGAGAGCACCGAAAGGAAAGCAGAAAGCACCTTAATATTAACAAGGCAATGCATGATCGGTCTTCCACTTCAAATTCATAACCAGCTCAAAATCCATAGCAAATCCCTTATTACAGAATCTATTTGCTTGGAAAAGACCTCCTTCTAGCTCTGTGAAACTTCTTTATATCATGAACGTGAAGACAAAAACAAACATATTTTAGACGTTTGACATTTTTTCTTTCTCAGTATGAACACAATTTCAGATTGAATTCTGGGATGTAGAGGTACAGAAAAGAGGCTGGGAAACAAACGGGGCATAGATTAAAAATGAGCATTAAAAGATCAGTGTCTGCAGGTAAGTATAGTAGAAATCACATAGGTTTGAAGTTAATGAGGAAACTGTACACACAACAACAAAATTCATCTTAAGCAAAGGGGAATTTTTCTGTGCAACAAACTTCTTGGCATTCTGACTCTGCCAGCAAGCAGGGGAGGGAAAACGAGTTAGCTCTGAGAGCAACCAGAGCAACTTCAACTTCTGGGTGAACCACAACTGAACCTCTGAAGTTTGTAAAGGGGGCTGGAGTCATTTTTCTTATGCTGATGCTACTGAATTCAAAGCATTAAAAAACACACTACTATTCACACAAATTACAATCTAAGTATTTCAAACCCGTCTGGAAATAGATCATGGCAAGAAAACGTTTTGCATGAAATCTCATTAGCAATTTCTGCTGAGATTGTATTTTTCTGAGCTTTTTTTTTTTTCTTCCTATTTTCATGTGTAATTTTTGAGAAGTTTTGAAACCCCTAGATGCTCATTTGAACTTGATCTCAGGCTTTTCAGGTTCAATCACTGTCAGTAATATCATCATGTGTGTGCATGCTACCGCATTAATTCTGTATTCCCATTATTCCTTTGATCACATGGGATCGAACTGGGTGGGATGAAATCGTATTCATCTTTGCCCTTGTTAGTTTTTCAAGATTAAGCAGCAAGCCAAGACCACATAAGCAAATCCTCATTTGAAGGTTGTCCTTGCTCTCCTTCCTGACTTTCAAGCAGCCTACTGATTTCCTCTCAAAGCATTTGTCCAATAGACAAGGGGGTGGAGATGGAGCTGAACAGGTGCTTTAGGAAACAACCTCAAGGTGCAGCAGAAAGAAGGGAAAGACTAAACTTTACCTGAAATAAAAAAACCCCGCTTCTCATAAAGCAGGTCTGTGAATGACCACCCACCCAAATGCATATGCTTATACAGTGCTTAAAACAACCTTTTATGTTCTCTGAACTCCAGATGGGTTATTTGCACTTTTTTCTTGCATAGTACGTTAAAGGCTCACTGACCTATTTATTTTAACCATGTTTTTATTTATTAACCACATATTTGGTTTTAACCACAGCTTTTGTGTATTTTTTTCATTTGCGTTTTATTCATGTAGAGGAGCAAAACATCCTGCTTAAGCACACAAATGTGGCATTTGCATGCAACCATACACTGACAGTTTTGTTGTGCTTATGGTGTCGTGCTTGGATTAAGCAATGATGAGCAGCTAGATAATAACAACATTGTTGTACAATAACAGTGCAAGCATAAAGTCGTAACACAGTTAAGCTTCCTTTTCAGAAATCTCACTTTCACAACTGATAGCAAACTTTCACACCCTGCCTTGAGAGCTCATAAGATGCAAACTTTAAAGCTATCCTTAACTTCCAGTGCTAGCTGGGTGTTTTTGGCGTTGGCTGCAGACTTGAGGTAGGTGACACCATGCTAGAATAACTGTCAAAGTGACTTAATGCACTGCCAAATCTCCTTTTCTGTGCCTGAAAACTACCTCATAAAAAATGAAATTTTCTAGGGGAAAAAAAAGCAGGTAAAGTCTTCTGCAGAAAGATAGTCGGCAAGAATAACACTGTCTGAGGCTGATAGGTTTCTGAGAACGAAGTGTGAGAAAGTACGCTTGGTTTTCAGAAAACGCTCTGTTTTTCTTTTAAAGTGTCTGAAAAAAAGGAAAAGATGAAATCTGCCTCTGGATGCCGTGCCAAGACTCAGAAGCAGGCTGGGTAAATCAGGCAGGAGGCAGCAAATGCACAGGACCTCCAGTTCTTTGCACAGAGGGCTGAGACTCAGCAGGTCACCAAGAGAGCCCACTTCTGAGCAGAGCTCTCACCGCAGACAGAAATGAAATCCCACAGCTTCCACCCTGAAGGGAGCTCCCCTCAATAACCAGGTGATTGGTTTCTCCATTACCATCCAAAAAAAGAGACCAATAATCCCGCTGCCTTTGAGTGCGGTAAGATTTTGAAGACAGCAAAAGCACAAATGAAAAATTAATCCATGAAGTACCAACTACTTGAGAGTTCTTCTCCTGTTTAACAAGTGCTGTAATGGGTGAATTAGCAATGCCAAACGTACTCTTCACACAAATTGCATGATTACGCCTTTTTGAAAGCTGTTATCTTCTGCCACTCATCAGCAAGGTGGCTGGAAATTCTGGAACAGAAGCAACAGCAACGGCTCCTCCCCTTGAAAGCTCAACTTCTGAAAATAACAGTGTGTTTGGTGGCCAAGAGACCAACGTACACATGACACTTAAAAAATAAAAAATAAGAATAAAAAAAAAACACAGCACAACGTGCTTCTCCAAAAACGGTGCAAACCGCTCTTCTTAGTACTACAGAATTTCATTGGAAAGCTCAGGGAAAAGATCCTTCCTAGGTTTTTGGTGTATCTCTGGGTTTTATTTTTCCGGAAATGCTGGGTGAAAAGGCAAGCATGAAGTACGTATTTTTAGGGAGGAAGGAGAAGAAATAGAAATGGGTTTTGGAGGAGAATTTACACACAACAAAGGCAACATACTAGATATTTCATCCCTGTTAAATGCAGTAAGAATCTGCTGCCTTAGAAAAACTCAAGCATGTGGGCCTGGGACTTTTCCTTCTTAATAACCAAAAACCATTACCTATTACATTCTGGTTCCCATCCTTTATTTTATTTACTTGTTTACCACAAGAAAATGGAAGCAGAAACCCTCTTAAAACCCCTTGGATTTAAGAATGACTACATGACTGAATGATGAAAAATCACTTACCTGTGCTGCATCCATCTCATTCAGCATCACGACGGAGGAGCAGTTATAATCAAACACCAGCCTCCAGAAGTCTGCTACGGTGTTGGGCAAAGGGTGCTGGGTTACAATAAAGGCAGCAGGTTGCTTGTGGCTCTAACAAAAGAATAAGATTAGTTAAAAAAAAAAAAAAATCAATCAACTTTTATTCAAATGAATATTATACCCGGGAGGCTATGGCTAGGCAATCTGAGCCATTTAACCAGATTATACAAATCACATATCCTTCTCCTTGTTATCGCTGTGCAATGAATGAACGTCTCATAATGGGATTCTTTTGCTCCCAATGAAGACATTTCATTAAAGAAGTGTCACAAGAGCAGAGATTACCTAAATCAATTATTTATATTTTGAGACTCAGCAAATAATACTAATTCTACTATTACTACTATCAGTAATAATAATAATGGGAAACAAAACAGCTGGAAGCAAATGCTCTCCTTCTTGCTGCAATGGACTCCAGGACCTAGCAGAGGGATTAGCCCCATCTGACATTGCTCCCTGGTGGCACGGTGCTCCAGAAGTGGCACAGTTGGGTTGCAGCCATCCTTTAAAAGGATAGGGGGGAGTATTCAGAGTCTGCACCACTGGCATTCAACTTCTGTTCCTGTTCTCTCATCTCAAAAAAGCCTTCTGCCCTCAATTTCCCTAACTAGGAGGGGGAGAAACTGTGGTCCTAGCCTCTGCGGGGCTGTGTTAATGAATGTTTGAGAGGCACCTGGAGATAAAAGGACAGAAGCTCAAAACTATCGCTTTCCAACCACAGCAGGCAGTGCTTAGACGAGCCTATAAATGCTCCATCCTTTGTGCTGTGTTTCTGTGAAGCAGACGTGTATCAAAAGTTACAATGCTTGTTTTTTAAAAACAAGCAAAAAAAGACACAGATTAAGATTTTTGATTTAAAGTAAGTAAATAAATAATTACCCAATGTATTAAGATGGCAGCTGTGGGAGCTTGCCTTTTCTCCTCCACATGAGCCAGCTGTGGGTGCAACTGTGAGTGGCCCAGGCTGGGAGGGGGACAGGGCATCATGCCCTGCATCACTCTGAGGGGTGGCTGCACCATGTTCATGGGGTTCACACATGGGCAAGGTGATGGGAAGTGAAAAATTGATGGGAAAAGGAAAGCTGTTGGAAAATGATCAGTTTGGAAAAGATTTCCCTCTTTCTTTATAAAAAGTTTCTATATACAAAAAAAAAAATGCAGTTAGGAATTTTGTATGGAAGGATACAAGTATTAGCAAAGTGCTTTGAGGTAATGAGGGCTAAAATGTGCAAGCACATTCCCAGTCCCTAAGAAACAAGAGAATTGATTCTACAGATTTGCTAAGGCACAGAACACACTTTAAAAAAAGAAAAAAAAAAGTTTCCTCGGGCATATTTGCAGTGAAGACATCGCAATTTTCTGAAAAAAAAAATCTCTACAATTAATTCTATGATCATTTGACTTAACCTCATAAATGCAGTACTATCACTGTTCCCCAAAGACTGAAAGAACAGACAAAATTAAAAAAAGAAATAAAAAATGACCCTATTCAACATCACTTGGGAAAAAATGATGACACTTCACCCCAGACCGTATTTACAGACACTCCAACTGCAATAATTAGTGCCTTTAAAGGCATCCCTATCCAAAAGCAGCTAAGCACCACAGCAAAAAGAAACCATCAGCATAAGTCACCCCATACAAATGACTTGTGCTGTGAGGTTCTAGCCTATAAACAAAGTGAGGGAAAATGCCTTCAGACAGATTCACATCAGTTTTACTCGTGTCCTTCAGTCCTGAGGTTTTTTGCACATCCGATCCCTGTACTCCCATACTCTTAACTGCTGTAGCTCAAATAAATCACTCACTCCACACTGCAAACTATTCTTTTCAAAGAGCTGACCTGGCAGCTCCCCGTGAACGTTTCTCTTCCAACTTATGCATCAACCAGTGGGAAGAGTTGGCCCACCACTTCTTTGTTCGTCAGCCTTTCTAAGATACAACCTCAGACTGCACACTCAAAAGCTTCTTAGACAAGATTTTTGCAGCAGCCTGAGGCAGAATGACATAGACTGTGATTTACCACATTACCAAGTGACACACTTCTGTAAAGGAGAGAAAAACTGTGTGGCTTTGCCCAGCCTGGAGAGCTCAGACTCAAAACCCGCAGGGAAAATACAAGTCCTTTTGCTTTGGATCCATTTCTCCCAGAAGAGAAACCCAAGAATGAATAAACCTGGTGCGGACTAGGATTAGTGGGGCCCACGAAGAGCTGCTTACATCCATGAGTGCAGCATTGATGTAGTTACTTGACTCGCCATCCACCGAGATGAGGAAAGGCAGGCACCGGTCCAAGGGCAACACATCCATGCAGCGATTCTTATCGTGGTTCCTTGGCAGGAGCCCGATGCTGCAATCTTCTGGCCGAACACGCGGTGTCACAATATTGAGAGTCTGTGAAAGTGGGGAGGGAAAAAGAGAAGGAAAGACAGAAGCAGGCTGAGTGTCTTTGAATTCACATCCAAAAAGGATGCCATCTGCACAATATGTTTACTCTAAAGGTACTTAGAAGAGCAGATCTTTGTGATCCCAGAGAATGAAAAAGAACAAGCATGGGGGAGCTTGCTGCTGTTATAATACATTGCAGTTTGCACATCCTCCTGAGGTTCTCTTCCAAACACCGCAAGCTCCAGCAGAAATGCAGGGCACTAACCTACCTTCTAACAATTTCCAGCTGTAAAACCCCACAGCAGTTAGTTAACGCTTCTGCTCTTTCTAGAGGTTGGAAATAGCCATCACCATTACAAGCTGCAGCTTTGACCTGGTCACGGAGTGAAACCTCCTCACGTTTCTGCCATCCCTGGGGTGGACACACACGTCCTGTCCCTCCGAGTGCACCCTGTGCACGAGCACCTTGTGCTCGCCCAGCCCATCCGAGTGGGTTCGCGTCCTCTGGTGATTCCTTGGTCAAACTATTGATTTCTCTGAACAATACACACAAAAAAAATAAGAGAAAGGAGGCGTGTGTGTGTGTGTGGAGAGGGGTGCTTTAGTTTGCTTGTTTGTTATTAAACAGGAAAGTTGAGCTGTTGCCTCTATTATTTAGATTGCTCCTTTCCTTGTGGAGGAACACACGGTATGCTTCCCTTACCTAGCCATACCTTATCTCTGGGGTCTTGCTGCTGGTCTTTTACCCTTATCTGTCTTTCTTACAGCTTGACAGAACGTGTTTCTTTAAATCTAATTTTCTTTTGTGTTATCCACTGCGGATGCCTCCTGACAAAGCAGCCGCAGGTTACTCAGCAGGTGTCAAAAACAGCAAATCCAAGCGAACGCATCTTAACACTGTCACTTAAGCTGTGGTAGATCAGTAGCTATCTGATGGCATTCCTCTTTTACTTGTCATGTTTTCCTCTCCTGAGCAAAGCCCACGCAGTCATACAGTGAATTCCTTTGCAGCCACCAGATGAACACAAAATATATAGGGGCCAACAATTTTTACAGAGGTTGACTTCTACAGGGAGGTTATGAAGAGAGAAAGGACAAACATATAGGACACACACGTGGTAAGTAAAATTTGAATAATATAGTTGCTCTAAATTATGCATAAAGTAGATGCATAAATTTTGCATTTATGCAAAAACTTTATTCTACATAAAGTCCCCTTGTTTAGAGATGGGAAGCATCCAGTCTGGCAGGGGAAGCAACATGAAATCTGAAATCTCTGACAGTGCAGATAATTAGGCAGGTGACTTGTTAGTGATTTACTCCTTTCTTTTTTATGTCCTTCCCCTCACTCCCTTGTATTTGTGCTTACTCAGATTATGAAATCTCTCCTGAATGAGCTCTTGTATGTTTAGGCAATGTGTAGTGCATAAGAAATCCATCCAGTCTTACCTGGGGGACAGTGAGACCTAAGTAATACAAATTGCACCAACACATGTAGTTAGATCAAGTGGTTCATAAAGACTGTGGAAAAAGATACCATCTTCTGCATTAAATTCAGACAATTAGGGATGGAGAATGCTCCAAGCTAAAATCCTGTAGAAATAACATTGTACAACTAGACAGCAAACAAACTTCTTATGCAAGGTACAGAGAAGCATTTCCTTCCCAGAGGAGCTGCCAGCCCCTGGCAGCTCAAAAGAACAAGCACACGGGCAACAAATCTCACTTCACATCATGACAAAATAAGCACACTGAACAGTGACATTTTTTAATAGCATAACAGCATTTGATGAAGTTAGGATTTGGTTCCTTCACGCCAAGCATCCAAAACCAGAAACACTTTTACAGATCTGATATCACTTGATAAAACCAGATTTTTTTTTAATTGAACTGTCATCAGTTGAGATCCACATACTTTATCTCACTGTATCAACCCTGATGATTCTCTGCAAGGTTTCAGATAAAACACATTCTCTTGTTGCATAGAGAGGGAGCAAAAGAGGCACCTGACTCAGACTGGGGCTCCTGAAAGTCATTCTCCTGAAAAAGGCATTTTGCTGGGAAATGGAGGGACATCTCCCACAGTTAAAGGAATCTCCATCTTTGCACTGTTGATTTAGAACAGACTCTTAATAGCAGAGGTCTCTCTCTCTCTCCTTTCAGTCCGAATCACCTGCCCCCAAATTGCCCACAATATTATGTTTTTCCAAATGCTGGTGTTAGTTGAAAATCCTGAAGGGACTTGAAGATATACTGGGAATAAGGGTAGAAAGTTCAGCTCACCATTAGGGTGAGTTCTTTGCTGTGCAAGAGGAACAACTCCATAGAGCTGGTGGCTTGTGTGTCCCAAGCCTCAGTTTATCAGGGTGGGATAAGCAGTGGTGTTAGCACAAGGTGGAGCAGTCCCCATTTCATCGCTTGCCCCAGGTAAACAGTGCTACTCCAGCACTTGCTTTATTATATGTCATTCCAGTTCTGGCCACAGGTACTTGTAAAAACATACAGAGTGAACTGAGGGCTTCAGTTCGTCAAGAATTAATACTAGAGAAAGTAATGCTCAGTGAGCTCGCTCTTCACTCTCTCTTTGTATGGAATTACATCAACAAGTTGATTGTCAAGACTCTGAAGCAACGTACAAGCCACAAGAACAGTGCATAAGGCACCATGAGGCATAAATGTTTCTGCAGAAATTACAGAAGGAAATGAACAACTGAATATTTGCTTAAATGAGAAGTACAATGTTATCTGTGAAAATTGGTATCCTTGCTCTGTTGAAGTGATGGGAAATATTCCTTGCCAGAGACTGAAAAACCCCAAGCTTAAAACCAAACCTCTGCCTGATCCAGTAGTAACACAACAAAAATCACCTAAAATCAGACCTCAGTTCAGTGTCCCCATTCTCTGCTATGATGGAAATCATAAAATGATACACAGAAATTGTTAAATACCTTCAGTACACCAATTGCAATGACTGAGATAGATACATGAAATTACCTGAAACTCATCTTTTATCTGGCTGGAATTAGTCTGTGGATCTAGTCTGCTGATGTTGTAATATATGGATCTGAACTCACAAACTGGAATGGCCGTGTTGCCGCAGAGACATGCCTCCAAAATGGCATCGTGGACAAATACATACTGCTCCTGTACAGGGGAGGGGATAAAATATTAAAGTTGTATTTCCAATATAGATCATGAAATATCACACCTTTTTTTTTTTTTTTTTTTCCTTAAGTCATGCCTGCTATGCATATTTGGCACTGTTTCTTGTGGAGACAAATTACACAGTGTGCTATGTGACAGCTTTGTGAGCATATTTCATCCATCATTGAATGTGAGGTCTCATGTATTCATTTCAAATTTACAAGTCAAATGGGAAGTCACCAGTCTCAGAAATGCTGGGACAAAATGGGATTGGGCCAAGGAGGAAATCAGGGTGTAAAGCTTGTCTGTTGGCAATCACGAGGCAATGGTCTCTTCATTGCTAGGAATGGATTGTGCTTCAGACCCATGACACCAACAGCAAAAATTAGAGGACTAACAAGTCTGCTCCACGTGTCTTTTCAAAACATCTTGAAGAATCTGGTTTTCTGGGAAAAGTTATTTCCCTGAACAAAATATGGGATATGGGAAGTTCAGCAAAGCTAAAGTCCTTCTCTGTTCCAGACGATTGCTCTGTCCCTCAGGAGGGGAAACACACAAGTAAAACTTGTGTAGCGGAACAGCAGTCCCATGGGAGTTTGTGTAGCTGCTAAATGGTACGAGATGGAGCAGCTTGCTTCATTGGCACCCTAAGCTTAAATCAAAGATGCTTCTTTTGTTTTTTAGCTTGCAATTTATACAGAATGGGTACTATGTGAATCTGCAGTACACCCATGAATGAGTCCTGAGAGGATTCAGGAACTGTCTTTTTTACTATGAGTATAAAAGTAATCAGCAATACTAAGAATTAAACTTCAAGGTTTGCCCTCCTGTCTTGAGACCCTGAGTAGCTGCGGGTGAATGTGATTCAGCGTACATCTGGCCATGTTTAGAGAAGGAAGTTGTGTATAATCTCATCACAGAGGAGGCAAGTGTTGACTTAATGAAATGCTGGGCTCCTGTCGAGCAGAGGAGCCGACAGGAAAGCAGCACATGGTAAGAGGAGACCTGCTGGCACCTACCTCTGTCTGCACCAAATTGACCCTTTGGGAGCGCAGCTCTCGCACGCAGTTAAATATATCTACCACGCCTTCGTTCTCTGCCATGTCAAGCATGATGTCGATGGCAATAAAGCACCCTGTTCTCCCAGCCCCGGCACTAAAAAAGAGAAGACAGTGAGGGCCTGCGTGATCAGGGGACTGTGGAGAGGCAAAGTTTTATGGAGGAGAAAATAGCTATTACAAACACAGCTGTCTTCTGGAAGCTGCTCCCCTCTCGTGTCCACTTAAATTGGCTTAGGATTTAGGGGAATGAGGTGAAAGAATATTTCTTGAAAGAGAAACAGACCCAGGAAGGAGGAAAGAGGGCTTTGTTTTCTTGAAAATCAACAGAAACATTATTCAGAAACATATTTGTTTTGGTTTTATGGGTCAGTTCACTGGCACATCTCATCAAACTGTGGGAGAGCAGCCTTCAGGTTGCAAAAAGATACAGCCTGGGAGGGCAGAGGAGGTGGGGGGGCTTCTCCAAGGGTTTTCTTCCCATGGGACTTGGAAAAGGCATGCCCATTTATTCAAGCGGGCATGATGAAACAGTCCTTTGACTCAAACACTTCTTCTCCCTTTTTAATCAGGAGGAAGTTGGGTCCCAGGCAGGCCGATTTCAAGTTGTGCATTGTAAAATTACAGAGAGGGGAGCCTGAGGCTACTCAAAACCTTCAGTTTAGAACCCCTAGCTGCACGTGAGAATCAGGCCGTCTCCTGCAAAGTGTGTTGTCATTGTGTCCTCCTTCCCTCCCGGGAAATCATCCAAAGCTGTTTAGGTGTGAAGGATAGAAAGAGGAGAATATCTCTTCACATTATGCCAAAGAAAGAAGGAAAACTCAGCTCTAATCCAGGAAACTTCAGTTGCATGAAAACTCCAGCAGAGCCAAAAGCAAGGAGATATGAATGACCATAAATTAATGGATCAGATTAATCAACTGCTGAATAGAGAGAAGATATTTTTCATTTGCAGAATTTTAATGAATAAGTGGCATTTCCTCTCTCTTTATCTCTCAGCTTTTCAGAATTTTAACAAATAGTTATAACATTTCTATATTTAGAGGACCCTGGCACTTCATAAATATCGAATAGTGATAATATCCAGCCAGGCATCGGTAGGGAGAATTTGGTAATTACCACTTAAAGCAAGTCATTAAAATTCAAAAGCAGATAAATAACGGAGAGGAAATGGCATTTATTCATTAAAATGTGAAGGATGAAAAATTTCTTCTTGCTTTCTTGGTGACGATGAATCAGGTTCAGACTCCTTCCAAGGCCAGACCCATGCCACAGCACCAGGGCAGCAAATTCAAGCCCTGAGAGCTCTGAAAGAATTCCCTTCTGCCAGCTCCTCTGGTTTAGCCATATTTTATTATAAATCTGATTCAGCACTTGCTCATTAAAAAAAATAAAATAATAATAATAATAAAAAAAGAACAATCAATAAACAAAAAGAAAAACAAAAACCACCCCAAACTGTTGAAAGATTTAGCTGGTTTTCCTTTTTAAAGTGATTGTGAGGCATATTCTCTTTCTCTCCTCCTGATCTCAGAGGGTGGCACTAGGAGGTAGGTGCCTGTGGAGTGCTCAGGGTGAGATCTGGGGGCAGCCAACTCTGCTCTCTACCGTTGTGCTCCGTCCATGGCTCCTTTCCAGAACAGGTGCACTGAGCTCTGAGCAAAGCACTGCACAAGTAGCTGCTCCAAAGCCAAACTTGTTTTCTGTAGCCAGGCACTCTTAATTTGAAGTCACATTATAACAAGGGTTTGCATAACTATGGTGTGTTACAGGAGCAACCATTTTATCTGGAAAGCCATAGAAAGGACACCTACCTACATCCAAGGCTCACTAACGCAGAAAATTCTTTCTGAGTTCTGTTACCATCTTCTGATCCACAATGCATCATCCACATAAATTATATGAACTATTGATCCAATCTAGCATAACACCTCCCCCCCAATTTTTCCTTTGCTGCAAGTTGCTGGTGATAAGTATTAGGAGAGTTAGGACAAGTCAGGAGAGCTGGTTTCTCTTCCTGGCTCTGATGGCAGCCCTGGGAGTCTCTGCTCTCCCTCCACCATTAGCATGTCTGATTGCATCTCTGACTGCTAGTTCTGCATGTCGGCACACTCTCCTACATATTCATGTACTGCCTTGCAGAGTAGGGTCTTAAGCTCAGTTGGAAGAATATGGTGCTAAAAGAGCACACACCAGTAGCAGCAGCAACCGGGGAAGTAGCCAGCATGCAAATCAATAATCTGAATTTTCATGGCTGTAAACCAAGCAGTCAGTTTTCCTCAGGCATTCATCTCTTATTTACTAGCTGGAAGACATGGGGCCAGTTTTCAGTCTGAAATCCCCATTCCAGATCCTGGGCTTTGAGAAGGCTAAGATGCACATGGCAGGTATCCAGAGCCAGGAAGACAAAAAAATGTTTGAGATAAAACCTACTGTACCCTAGTACAAAGCTGAACTGCAGTGAATGTGTGTACAGAAAAGCAAAGTTGCTTTAAAATTCCCTGTCCACAGACCTCTTTTCTTTTTTTTGGTAGGCATCATCCGTACTGCCACGTGAGGTTTGTTGTAGATAATGACTAGACTGGCTGTCCCAGATATTTACCATTTTCCCAGCTCTACTATGAGCATCTAAGAGAGTATGGGCCACCAGAGAGTCCTCTATGTTCGAATAGCCCTCTCTGACCTACTTATATCATCTCCAGTTCACGCCAGCTAAGCTCCAAAGCTGCCACTTTAGAAAAGAAAACCGGATTCTACTTTGTTTCCCTGGGAGGCCCACAAATTATACTCTTAAACAAACAAAACATAGTTATTGCCAAATGAGAAGAAGGAAAAAAGCTGAAAAAGCTGATGGAGGAAAGGCTCAGACACAGTTTGCATACCTGCAGTGCACAACAATAGGTCCTGCTTCTGGGGGGTTGAGAAACTTCACTTGCCGAACAAAGCCTAAGAGGCCCGTGGCATAGCAAGGAACCCCGTGGTCTGGCCAGCTGGTGAAGTGGAACTGCCGAATCTCTCGGATCTCATGGTAGCCTTTCTGAGGAGACAACACAGCCTCTATTTTTCTTCCATCAGACTGCAATCAGCATATTCTCATCAGTGCTCCCTTCCCTCGTGCAGAGGGCTGAACAAGCAGCTAGCTCTAATTACACGCAGGAACATGTCCTATACCACTTTTCACTCCAAGAGATTTCGAGGTGAAGGATCGAGATGCACTCCAACTACAAATGAACCAGGTAACATACAACCGAGGACTATGAAGGTGAATGCCAGCACCTGTGTCAAACCTGTGGTCTTAGGGTTCAAAACCAGCTGATTAGGACCATTACAGTGATGTCAGTCCCGGCATACCAGGCCTGCACTTATCCAGTCTGCTTTGGTGATATCTCCAAACCATCACTCTCAAATCTTTCTTGAGGCATTGAAGCAACAGACTGGGGAATGAACACCTAAATAATATACACACCCTAGATTTTCTGCTACCTCCTGCCAAATAGGGTAGAAACTAATACTCAAACCCATCACTTGGCTTTCCTGGTAAAACCAAGTTACTGGTGCAGGAAAACCGACACCACTTGTATACGTCCTGCCAAGAGTAACACAGAAGTGTCAGTTAGTTGTGACATTTTATTGCACAGGAAACATATGTGGAGTCCACTATCCTGTCAGATTTTGGCATTAGCATTTTTTGCCAGGTTTTTTAGTGATTCAGTGGAAAGTGGATCTGGTATGTTAGTAAACTGGAACATTCCCACTGTGGTTAAGCTTAACTTGTCTTAGTAGGAATTTTTGAAAAGCTTTAAAACCACTTACTGAGTGTTTGGAGAGTGATTTGGACAGACCTGGAATACTCTGATATTTAGACATCTGATTTCTAATTATATATAACAAATCTTCTGAATCCTGCTGATTTAGGGACAATTTTTCGTAGCTGAGCCTGTATCGTATTTTATTTCTATTGGAAAGGGATCATCTCTGGCATCAATTTAACTGGTATCTTTTCTTCATCTATAATTTTCCACTGTGAAATGGGATAGTTATTATTCCTGGCATATAGTCAACTACCTGCTGGCTTTTGGATGCATTTAAACTTCATGCACTGTGGATTCTACTTTTGTGGCTACAGCACAATATTTGAGTAAAATCATTTATCCAAAATTGGAATACCTGTCAAAAATTTAGGTTTCTGAGGTGAAACCTAGCCACACTGTAAATGTTCCTATCTCCAGATCTCTGGACATGCTTCCCAGAGTTCACGTCAGATCAAAAACTGAGTGTTATAACAAAATTTTAGCTGACTGAAGATTTCCTTACCTTTTGTACAGTAAATGTGCGTATGACATACTCTGCCAGTGGTTCTGTCTCAATTAGTGTGACTTTAATATCGCCATAGACCTCTGTGTCATCTGGCCAGTACCGAACACACTTCACCTGGCAGGAGGGAAAGAAAACGTTGAGAGGAAGTCATTTAACTTGAGACAGAGCTGACACATTTTACTTCACTTTCAAGCTGAAGATGACACAAAGTGAAATTTCTCATAATGTACAGACCATGCCAAAACTGAGTAAATAAATGAGATCAAAACTCCCTTACCAAATACAGGTTTACTCTGTAGTGAATACTAATTAAAGCATTCATTTAACTTTTTTTTTTTTTTTTTTTTTTTTTTTTTTTTTTTAGGATAGCCTTTCTTGAATTTCCACAGAAGCCCAGACCATATGTCAGGTTTACAGAACACCTTGCAGTCACTAGCATCACCATCTTTAAGAAAAAAAGCGTTCTTGCTATTGTTACTGTGATTTCAAACGGTCTCTGTACAGCTAAACAATTCCAGTTCATAGGGACTGTGCAATACTTCCTGATGCATTAAATTTATTTGGGTTTAAAGCATCCCTTATCAGATAAGGACACAAATTTGACATTTATGATGTGCCTGAGCTTAGGCTCCTGAAAGAAATCTCCTGATCATGTGAACACATCCCAAGCTTAGCTACTTTCAGAAGCCATGTGCAAAACCAAATAAAAAATAAAAACTGGGGCTGTGAAGCTTTAGAGGGGACATACAGGATAACAAAAGCTATCAAGCTATTAAATGCTGTAGCATGAAAGAGTGAAACAGCACCTAAAAGCTGAGATGACTAGTTAATGCAGAGCAGCTTTCATATTCCAGTTCTAGTCATAAACAGAAGAGGATTTATAAATATAAAACATTATTAATTTAGGTTTTTTGTTTTTTACACAAAAGAGTTTATTTCAAATTGAAGTGTCAGTAGAAAGTAAAATAGAATAAATAACAATAAATGAACAGAACCAGGTGGCATTCAACCATGAGATCTAAAGGAAATCAAATAAAAAGCAGCTGAATTACTAACAGTTGTGAATAATCAATTGCTTAAATGTTTTTTTTTTTAGTACAACAGGAATCGAAGGTGAGAAACAGAAGGACAACATTTTAAAGTGATGGTTTCTGGCTGAGAATCTCTCTAAACCAAAGAGACTCCACTACCAGGAGTGGGGAGAATGCACTAAGGAAAGCACACCACAGGTGTGCCTTTTTCTTATTCCTGGAGCTGGCCACAGCGAGCCCACGCCCTTTGAGTTATTTATGTTTGCTCCCATCCTGGTCTTTGGCCATCACTCTGTGCTTACACAGGGACTCCTGGCCCACCTGCGTCCAACAGAGTGAAGCTGTGGCTGGTGAGGAGGCCAAGGGTGCTGGGTGGCCCCAGGATTAAGCTGTGCGTGGTCTCACAGCACCATGGAATAGTGATATTCTGAAATGATTAGAAACTCTCGGCTTTGAAGCGTCATTTAAAGAGTTCTTTTGATCAGCTCAAACACCAGTCACACGTCCTCTCCCCTCCAGATTTTTGTGGGTAGGGAAGTATTCAAATTATACAGATAAAGAATAATTATTATAAAAGCACATTTTTCCCTCTGTACTGAAAAGGAGACAGCTCCTCAGCTAGCATAAATTTGTCTAACTCTGCTAAAGTCAAGACTTACACCAGAAACAAGATCCTTATTAGTTTGGAATGGAAGCAGCTAAGTATTACAAAATCTAGCACTTTAGAGGAAAAAAACCCTGAGTAGATTAATTCATTCCCTTACTACAGTAAGCAAAAAGCATTTCACTGTCTGAGCATGCCTGCAGCAGCAACATGGTGCTATACTCGGCACTGGTTTGGTTGTATTTGCTGGGAAAATGGTACCCTTACCCTGCCCACTTCCACCAAGTTGGTGACCATGACAACGCTTGCAGAGTTTTCTTGCCAAATCATTCTCCAGAAATCCTTCACTGTCTCTTGCATCGGCCCTGGGGCAACAGAAAAGACAAAAGGACATCTTCAGAGAGAGTATTTAATGCCAACAACCCATTTCAGCTATTTCCTAGCCACTGCCCTGTGGATCCCACAGGATCCTACTCTCCCTTCCAGGGCATCTCTCCATGATTCAGGGTTACAGGCACTAAACAACCTAGAGCTCTTTGAGGTATCAGACACCTTGTCCTTCCTCGCAGCAAGTATTTAAGGTGCTAGCAGGCTGTAAACAGAGGTGATGGCTGTATTGTAAACACTGGAGATAGCTCCTGTAGGAAATCACGTATAAGCAATGGGAGGTGGATGCACCATGCAGTCTCTCTGGAATTAAGGCTGAATTGAAATTTTTCATGCGATGCAACACAAATTCCTCTATTCATACTTTAATATTTACTAATTATGAAGGAGAAAACATGCATAAATCCACAATTTTTTTAAGTCCTCCCAGAGGAAAAAAATTCAGGCTCCAACAGCCAAACAGCAAAAGATTTATTAGACTAGAAGCTCTCTCTGACTTTGTTTCCTTCTCCTCCTCTATGCTGCAGGTGAAATCCTTCACCCAAACTTCACCCAATCCTGTCCAAATTCCATCCTCCATGCTCTTTGCGTTGCTGCATTCCCTATACCCTTATAAACCCATACACCAATTTTATTCTGGTATGTTCCTTTACTCCTTCAACAGGGACAAACCAGCGAGAAATTCACAAAGTGGAAGTTAAGAACAGGGTCGTTTATGGTAGCAACACATTTGTAGGGAAGGAAGGAATACAGTGAAATGAGAACAAATAATGGTAGAGGAAGTGGTCATAGCAAAATAGTTTGCCCAGTGATGCAGGACAATAGCATCCTAGTGCACAGACCAGGAGTAGGAAGGCTCATCATCTAACATTGATAGCTCTGAACATTGAATTGTGTTGGTTAGCTTCTTCTTTTTTTTTTTTTAGACCTCTAAAGGCAGAGGAAATTTCATCTAATTTGCAGAAGATGGTGTTCTAATACATTTTCTAATAGTTCCCACCAACAAAAATTCATCAGTCCCAGGCATATTTATACAGCCCTCCCCAAGCAATTTCACTCCAGAAGGTAAACCCAAGCTCCGTTAAGTCCCTTTTAGTTCTAATCTCATATTTCATGCACAAAGGGCACATTATAGATTGCACTGCCACCTCTAAGTCTTACTCCTGCAGCTGAGATTTTGTGTTTGAGTGTCTTAAATATCTTGGAACTTCAGACGTTCCCAGAGCAGATGTCACCCTAGAGATAACTCCTACAGTAATTTAGAACAGCAGAGGTTTTACAAATATATAGACATACAAGAATGAACTTGCCTTGAGTTGCAATGTAATGACGAGGCCGGTGGTACCCCTGGAAAAAAAGAAAAAATTGTGATGGTCTGAGATCACAGCTAAACAAAGCACAAGAGCATGCATTTTATACCTTCCAGGCACCAATGACTGCCATACACTTAATGGTGTACTAACAACGGTTGTTGAACACGTGAAGATAAGGAACGAGGCTGCCCCATGAGATTTTAAGTGATGGTATCTCACTCAGGTTGAGTAATAAAAACCCCACAAAATCATAAGATCTCATCATAGCAAAGAGAAAACAGGAACGGAGCAGTTTTCACTATTCATTCAAAGAAATAAAAGTGCCATAATTAACCCACGGTCAGCTCTGAAAACTAACACAGAAAAAAAATGCATCTTTGTGTTGGAAAAACAAGAAAGGGGTGGGTTTGCCTCTGTACAATAACACTGAATGCCAGTGGTACACAACTTTATGAAGTGCATTTTTCAGTTTCTTCTATTAAAAAAACTCTTCCGAACAGCATCATGTTCCTAAGCATTAGGAAATGCATGAAAGAAATGCATGTTCCTTTGACCATCCTGTGTGCGTAAGAGTTTGCTTTTTAAATGTGATTTTACAATACTCAAAAAAAAAAAAAAAGTCAATCCACTTATGCCTTCTGTCCTGCGACTTTGTATGCAGTCAATAAATCTCAGATATCTGTTAATGTTATTGCGAGGGGCTGATATTGATTTTCACATACATCGTGCATTTAGCCCACATTCCACTTATGTTTGTGGATCTGTCAGACACAGGAAATCTCCATCTGTCTAGACTGGTCAGAAAGAATAAACTGGAGGCCAAGAACCTTCTCCCTGTCACAACATGATGTCTGTATAACTTTCAGCTGTCATTCATATCAGACCGGCAGTCTGTCCCTGCATGAGATGCACCAAATTGGTAAGCAGGCTTGTCAGCAGGAGTGTTTGTCACTTCAGGAATGTCCATGAGCCTTACGTCGATGTAATTGGCGTTGATGTAGTCAGAGTGAGGGTCCCCATCCAGCAGTTGCAATCTCACCCTTGAATGATCATCTGAAAGAAGGAAAGAAAAAAGTGACAGTAACAATAAAGAGGAGTTTGTCAGTGCTTTATTTTATCTGCCGATTCCTTCAAGTGGGTAATTGAACACTTACAATAGTAAAAAAAGAAAGAGTATCAGAGCTATTCCTTCTTCTATGTGCCCTTTCTTTTGTACTTAAGATGTAATGTTTAGATCTTTAAGTTAGTGTTCATTCAAACTCAACGTTCATTAAGTTCACTGCCATCACTATAAATTATTACAGAGCTATACACAGACCACAGATGTTGCTTGGTTTGGGGTCTTTGCAGGAAGAGCATCTCCTTTACAAGAGCCATCATCACCCTGGGAAGTAACAGCCTCCCCAGATTCCTTAGGTTCACATAAATTGAGGTAAGAACTAACAGCAAAAAACAGGATAAAAATGAGGTCGTGACAAAGGTATAAAAGATTAAAGGAGGATAAAATGACAGATGAAATCCTACAATTAACAAGTGGGGCAACCCAAGGAACTGAAAGAAAATACCAAAGGAAATCAGAGCAATGCTCTTTCATACAGCCCGCAGAAACCACTGCAGCAAAGTGACAGCAAGGCAAAGTGTGAAGCTGTGTTCAGGACAAAAAAAAAGTTCATATCTTTATGGACATTCAAAGTTACTTTAGATAAGGCAATAAAATAACAGGTATCAGTCTTTTGATACTCTCCCAGTATGTTCTGCAGTTCAGGCACAGAAAGGAAGCGCCCCAGTGGGCTGATTATGTCATGACTGTCCACCAAGGGAATATTTTGATCTTCCTCTGGAACAGCTGGTGCTGAGCTCTGTCAAAGGAGGTACTCAGTGAGCTGGGTCATTGATCTGATTTGGTCTGGCAATCCCAGCCCCGGTATGCAATTAATTGCAGAAGTGTTATCTAAGAACCAGTTGCTTGGGAAAGGCAGTCGGGTTACGGAGGTCACAGCCAGGCCTGCTGGGCTCATTTCTGAAGGGTTTTATAATGAAGCAGAAAACAGATTCCATTAAGTTTGTTTCCTCCCTACTAGCTATGTAGACAGTAGCTCCTAGGCAATAAAGCATTAATATTTAGAAGCACTTTGCAAAATATGGACCTAGGCATGATTTAGATTCAATTAAAAAGAATCATCACAATAAAACATAAAAATCCGAGGTGTGATTCTGCAGTAACTCAGTCAAAAAGGTTTTAGTCGTGACTTAATTAAACGTGGAATCAGATAATAATTGTGAAGACAGATGTACATGTAGTTCTGAGAAATGGGATTTGGATGTATATTAAATATTCATTTGCTCATGTAAAGCAATGATTCTCATACTCTGCTCATTGTTTGGGTGAAATTTTCACACCCAAAAAATACAGCCACATTGTTGTATTTATCAAATGCCATATTTGCATTCAAAAATGGTTTTGCTGGTGAATCCTTCAAAAGCTCTGCTATATTTGTATTAATAAATACAAACTTTGCAAATGCAGCAGGTATCTTTCTCTAAGTGCTGATGTTGCTCCCAGCTCCAGACAATTACCCATGCTCAAGGCAAGCTCACTAGGAGTTGCACTAAATCTTGTGTTTAGACAGACAACAAAGGAATTTATACTTAGTGCAATTCACACAGACAGACAACGAGCTGATTAAGCTGGACATCTCGATGAAACACACAAAATCTCCTGTAGACAATTTCACACTTGCAATTCAAGGCAGGAAACTAAGCTAGTTAAGAATCACACAGAACAAAGGCAAAGAAAAAAGTCCCTAGAGTTAATGGTTGTGAGGAGAACATTTGCTAATCCTCCCTGCAATGCCACAGTATAATAATGTTATGAAAGTCTAAGCTTATTGCAATAATATAACTTGAAAAGTCATGAGACCCAGAATGACCCTAATGACAGGTGAAAAGAATCTCAAGTTAATTGTTTAAGTGGGACCAAGACACTGTCTACGTACAGTGTGTGGCTGAAGTGCTCTGAACAGCCCTTAAGGAAGATCTTCTCTTCAGTTAATAGAGCCAAACTCACAAATCACATTTCAGCTCTTTGAGCCACTCCTAAATTAGAAACTTGAAACAGACAAGATGAATACCTCCCCAAGGGACCTCGCTGTGAAAGACCTAAAAGGACGCAGAATAGGTCTATGAATCTAAGACAGTTATGCATAAATAAAAGGTGCTCTGTAGCTATTAACAAGTGTTTCTTTTGTTCATGTGTACCAAAGATAGTTATCCTATCTATCTAAAGGATGAAGAAATGACCATTGGAAATGAATGATTTTTTTTTTTTTTT